>NW_028169666.1:0-21633 GCF_963971535.1 Notolepis coatsorum | reverse complement strand
GCTTCTCCAAGTACTTGTCGTGTGTTTTGAAGTACTGAAGGAGGGGCGGCTACGTGGCGTAGTGGGCAAGGCGCTCGCCACGAATGCGGAGACGCTGGGCTCGCCTGTTCGAGCCCAGCGCTCCACATTGCTTTCAGTTTAGCTGGTCGTTCATACTAATACACATTGGCCGTATTAGGGGGTGGGAAACTGATGGGTGGGGATCAGGCGTTGTGGACAGCGACTCCTACAGGTCGGTTGGTGCGCCTGCGCAGTAGAATCAGGAAGTGTCGGGGGCAGCGTGAGCCTCCCACGCGTTACTCCTCGCCACTGAGAGATCGAGCTGCGCAGGTGAAAAGATGCGACTGCTGTTACCTCAAGTACCGGAGGGGACTTGTGCTATGTATGACTTAGTCCACATTGCAGCCGGCTTGTGGGAGGCAAGAAACAGCGTCCGTGACAGGGGAGGGTTGAATTGGATGATACGAAATTGGGATGGGAGAAAATATAGAAAATGGGAGAAAAAGTGGATAAAAAAAAAATGAAGTACTGAAGGAGTAGTTGGCCCCTCAGGTAACAACTAGAGCGATGGTCATTGGGTTCAAGGGCAGCTGAAACACTAATGCAGATAAGATGAGCTGTAGTGGGGGCTAGGTGATCTGTAGTGGGGGGGGCTAGGTGAGCTGTAGTGGGGGGGGCTAGGTGAGCTGTAGTGGGGGGGCTAGGTGAGCTGTAGTGGGGGCTAGGTGAGCTGTAGGGGGGGCTAGGTGAGCTGTAGTGGGGGGGCTAGGTGATCTGTAGTGGGGGGGGCTAGGTGAGCTGTAGTGGGGGGGCTAGGTGATCTGTAGTGGGGGGGGCTAGGTGAGCTGTAGGGGGGGCTAGGTGAGCTGTAGTGGGGGGGCTAGGTGATCTGTAGTGGGGGGGGCTAGGTGAGCTGTAGTGGGGGCTAGGTGAGCTGTAGTGGGGGCTAGGTGAGCTGTAGTGGGTGCTAGGTGAGCTGTAGTGGGGGGGGCTAGGTGAGCTGTATTGGGGGCTAGGTGAGCTGTAGTGGGGGCTAGGTGAGCTGTAGTGGGGGGGGCTAGGTGAGCTGTAGTGGGGGGGGGGGCTAGGTGAGCTGTAGTGGGGAGGGCTAGGTGAGCTGTAGTGGGGGCTAGGTGAGCTGTAGTGGGGGGGGCTAGGTGAGCTGTAGTGGGGGCTAGGTGAGCTGTAGTGGGGGCTAGGTGATCTGTAGTGGGGGGGCTAGGTGAGCTGTTAGTGGGGGGGGCTAGGTGAGCTGTAGTGGGGGGGGCTAGGTGAGCTGTAGTGGGGGCTAGGTGATCTGTAGTGGGGGGGCTAGGTGAGCTGTAGTGGGGGCTAGGTGAGCTGTAGTGGGGGCTAGGTGAGCTGTAGTGGGGGGGGCTAGGTGAGCTGTAGTGGGGGCTAGGTGAGCTGTAGTGGGGGGGCTAGGTGAGCTGTAGTGGGGGGGCTAGGTGAGCTGTAGTGGGGGCTAGGTGAGCTGTAGTGGGGGGGCTAGGTGAGCTGTAGTGGGGGCTAGGTGAGCTGTAGTGGGGGGGCTAGGTGAGCTGTAGTGGGGGCTAGGTGAGCTGTAGTGGGGGGGGCTAGGTGAGCTGTAGTGGGGGCTAGGTGAGCTGTAGTGGGGGGGGCTAGGTGAGCTGTAGTGGGGGCTAGGTGAGCTGTAGTGGGGGCTAGGTGAGCTGTAGGGGGGGCTAGGTGAGCTGTAGTGGGGGGGCTAGGTGAGCTGTAGTGGGGGGGGGGCTAGGTGAGCTGTAGTGGGGCTAGGTGAGCTGTAGTGGGGGGGCTAGGTGAGCTGTAGTGGGGGCTAGGTGAGCTGTAGTGGGGGGGGCTAGGTGAGCTGTAGGGGGGGCTAGGTGAGCTGTAGTGGGGGGGCTAGGTGAGCTGTGTGGGGGGGCTAGGTGAGCTGTAGTGGGGGCTAGGTGAGCTGTAGTGGGGGGGGCTAGGTGAGCTGTAGTGGGGGGGGCTAGGTGAGCTGTAGTGGGGGGCTAGGTGAGCTGTAGGGGGGCTAGGTGAGCTGTAGTGGGGGGGGGGGCTAGGTGAGCTGTAGTGGGGGGGGGGGCTAGGTGAGCTGTAGTGGGGGCTAGGTGAGCTGTAGTGGGGGCTAGGTGAGCTGTAGTGGGGGCTAGGTGAGCTGTAGTGGGGGGGCTAGGTGAGCTGTAGTGGGGGCTAGGTGAGCTGTAGTGGGGGGGGCTAGGTGAGCTGTAGTGGGGGGGCTAGGTGAGCTGTAGTGGGGGGGGCTAGGTGAGCTGTAGTGGGGGGGGCTAGGTGAGCTGTAGTGGGGGCTAGGTGAGCTGTAGTGGGGGCTAGGTGAGCTGTAGTGGGGGCTAGGTGAGCTGTAGTGGGGGCTAGGTGAGCTGTAGTGGGGGGGGCTAGGTGAGCTGTAGTGGGGGGGCTAGGTGAGCTGTAGTGGGGGCTAGGTGAGCTGTAGTGGGGGCTAGGTGAGCTGTAGTGGGGGGGGCTAGGTGAGCTGTAGTGGGGGCTAGGTGAGCTGTAGTGGGGGCTAGGTGAGCTGTAGTGGGGGGGGCTAGGTGAGCTGTAGTGGGGGGGGGCTAGGTGAGCTGTAGTGGGGGCTAGGTGAGCTGTAGTGGGGGGGGCTAGGTGAGCTGTAGTGGGGGCTAGGTGAGCTGTAGTGGGGGGGGGCTAGGTGAGCTGTAGTGGGGGCTAGGTGAGCTGTAGTGGGGGGGGCTAGGTGAGCTGTAGTGGGGGCTAGGTGAGCTGTAGTGGGGGCTAGGTGAGCTGTAGTGGGGGGGGCTAGGTGAGCTGTAGTGGGGGGGCTAGGTGAGCTGTAGTGGGGGCTAGGTGAGCTGTAGTGGGGGGGGGGCTAGGTGAGCTGTAGTGGGGGGGGGGCTAGGTGAGCTGTAGTGGGGGGGGCTAGGTGAGCTGTAGTGGGGGCTAGGTGATCTGTAGTGGGGGGGGGCTAGATGAGCTGTAGTGGGGGGGCTAGGTGAGCTGTAGTGGGGGCTAGGTGAGCTGTAGTGGGGGGGGGCTAGGTGAGCTGTAGTGGGGGGGGCTAGGTGAGCTGTAGTGGGGGCTAGGTGATCTGTAGTGGGGGGGCTAGGTGAGCTGTAGTGGGGGCTAGGTGATCTGTAGTGGGGGGGCTAGGTGAGCTGTAGTGGGGGGGCTAGGTGAGCTGTAGTGGGGGCTAGGTGATCTGTAGTGGGGGGGGCTAGGTGAGCTGTAGTGGGGGGGCTAGGTGAGCTGTAGTGGGGGGGCTAGGTGAGCTGTAGTGGGGGGGCTAGGTGAGCTGTAGTGGGGGCTAGGTGAGCTGTAGTGGGGGGGGCTAGGTGAGCTGTAGTGGGGGCTAGGTGAGCTGTAGTGGGGGGGCTAGGTGAGCTGTAGTGGGGGCTAGGTGAGCTGTAGTGGGGGGGGCTAGGTGAGCTGTAGTGGGGGGGGGGCTAGGTGAGCTGTAGTGGGGGCTAGGTGAGCTGTAGTGGGGGCTAGGTGAGCTGTAGTGGGGGCTAGGTGAGCTGTAGTGGGGGGGGCTAGGTGAGCTGTAGTGGGGGCTAGGTGAGCTGTAGTGGGGGCTAGGTGAGCTGTAGTGGGGGGGGCTAGGTGAGCTGTAGTGGGGGCTAGGTGAGCTGTAGTGGGGGCTAGGTGAGCTGTAGTGGGGGGGGCTAGGTGAGCTGTAGTGGGGGCTAGGTGAGCTGTAGTGGGGGCTAGGTGAGCTGTAGTGGGGGGGGCTAGGTGAGCTGTAGTGGGGGCTAGGTGAGCTGTAGTGGGGGCTAGGTGAGCTGTAGTGGGGGGGGGCTAGGTGAGCTGTAGTGGGGGGGGGCTAGGTGAGCTGTAGTGGGGGGGGCTAGGTGAGCTGTAGTGGGGGCTAGGTGATCTGTAGTGGGGGGGGGCTAGGTGAGCTGTAGTGGGGGGGCTAGGTGAGCTGTAGTGGGGGCTAGGTGAGCTGTAGTGGGGGGGGCTAGGTGAGCTGTAGTGGGGGGGCTAGGTGAGCTGTAGTGGGGGCTAGGTGAGCTGTAGTGGGGGGGGCTAGGTGAGCTGTAGTGGGGGCTAGGTGAGCTGTAGTGGGGGGGCTAGGTGAGCTGTAGTGGGGGCTAGGTGAGCTGTAGTGGGGGGGCTAGGTGAGCTGTAGTGGGGGGGCTAGGTGAGCTGTAGTGGGGGCTAGGTGAGCTGTAGTGGGGGGGCTAGGTGAGCTGTAGTGGGGGCTAGGTGAGCTGTAGTGGGGGGGCTAGGTGAGCTGTAGTGGGGGCTAGGTGAGCTGTAGTGGGGGGGGGCTAGGTGAGCTGTAGTGGGGGGGGGCTAGGTGAGCTGTAGTGGGGGGGGCTAGGTGAGCTGTAGTGGGGGCTAGGTGATCTGTAGTGGGGGGGGCTAGGTGAGCTGTAGTGGGGGGGCTAGGTGAGCTGTAGTGGGGGGGGCTAGGTGAGCTGTAGTGGGGGGGCTAGGTGAGCTGTAGTGGGGGCTAGGTGAGCTGTAGTGGGGGGGGCTAGGTGAGCTGTAGTGGGGGCTAGGTGAGCTGTAGTGGGGGCTAGGTGAGCTGTAGTGGGGGGGCTAGGTGAGCTGTAGTGGGGGCTAGGTGATCTGTAGTGGGGGGGGCTAGGTGAGCTGTAGTGGGGGGGGGGGCTAGGTGAGCTGTAGTGGGGGGGCTAGGTGAGCTGTAGTGGGGGGGGGGCTAGGTGAGCTGTAGTGGGGGGGCTAGGTGAGCTGTAGTGGGGGCTAGGTGAGCTGTAGTGGGGGGGGCTAGGTGAGCTGTAGTGGGGGGGGCTAGGTGATCTGTAGTGGGGGGGGCTAGGTGAGCTGTAGTGGGGGGGCTAGGTGAGCTGTAGTGGGGGCTAGGTGAGCTGTAGTGGGGGCTAGGTGAGCTGTAGTGGGGGGGGGCTAGGTGAGCTGTAGTGGGGGCTAGGTGATCTGTAGTGGGGGGGGCTAGGTGAGCTGTAGTGGGGGGGCTAGGTGAGCTGTAGTGGGGGCTAGGTGATCTGTAGTGGGGGGGCTAGGTGAGCTGTAGTGGGGGCTAGGTGAGCTGTAGTGGGGGGGGGCTAGGTGATCTGTAGTGGGGGGGCTAGGTGATCTGTAGTGGGGGCTAGGTGAGCTGTAGTGGGGGCTAGGTGATCTGTAGTGGGGGGGCTAGGTGAGCTGTAGTGGGGGGGGCTAGGTGATCTGTAGTGGGGGGGCTAGGTGAGCTGTAGTGGGGGGGGCTAGGTGAGCTGTAGTGGGGGCTAGGTGAGCTGTAGTGGGGGGGGCTAGGTGAGCTGTAGTGGGGGCTAGGTGAGCTGTAGTGGGGGCTAGGTGAGCTGTAGTGGGGGGGGGGCTAGGTGAGCTGTAGTGGGGGGGGCTAGGTGAGCTGTAGTGGGGGGGGGGCTAGGTGAGCTGTAGTGGGGGGGGCTAGGTGAGCTGTAGTGGGGGCTAGGTGAGCTGTAGTGGGGGCTAGGTGAGCTGTAGTGGGGGGGCTAGGTGAGCTGTAGTGGGGGCTAGGTGAGCTGTAGTGGGGGCTAGGTGAGCTGTAGTGGGGGGGGGGCTAGGTGAGCTGTAGTGGGGGGGGCTAGGTGAGCTGTAGTGGGGGGGCTAGGTGAGCTGTAGTGGGGGCTAGGTGAGCTGTAGTGGGGGGGGCTAGGTGAGCTGTAGTGGGGGCTAGGTGAGCTGTAGTGGGGGGGGCTAGGTGAGCTGTAGTGGGGGGGGGCTAGGTGAGCTGTAGTGGGGGGGCTAGGTGAGCTGTAGTGGGGGCTAGGTGAGCTGTAGTGGGGGGGGCTAGGTGAGCTGTAGTGGGGGCTAGGTGAGCTGTAGTGGGGGCTAGGTGAGCTGTAGTGGGGGCTAGGTGATCTGTAGTGGGGGCTAGGTGAGCTGTAGTGGGGGGGGCTAGGTGAGCTGTAGTGGGGGCTAGGTGAGCTGTAGTGGGGGCTAGGTGAGCTGTAGTGGGGGCTAGGTGAGCTGTAGTGGGGGCTAGGTGAGCTGTAGTGGGGGCTAGGTGAGCTGTAGTGGGGGCTAGGTGAGCTGTAGTGGGGGCTAGGTGAGCTGTAGTGGGGGCTAGGTGAGCTGTAGTGGGGGCTAGGTGAGCTGTAGTGGGGGCTAGGTGAGGGGGAACACTTGTTGGTGGTTATAGAGTGTTTGTTTATGGTGGTTGAATGAACTACAGCGTGTTAAGAGCTGATCTGGAAATGTTTTTGTGTGCGAACCAAGCTGACCAAGCTGTTAGGAAGAGTTGTGTGTTTGTGTCCATTTTTGTGCAGCAATGTTTGTGAGTGTGTAATCTGTGTGTGTATTTCGAATGACTGTTGTGTGTGTGTGTGTGTGTGTGTGTGTAAATACATTTGACCATTGTGCACCCATATATACAAACTCGCTCACATGTATGTATTTCATTTTTTTTCTTTTTTTTATTACTAAATGCGTGTTGATGTGCATGCTGCTAGTGCAGGCGTGTGTGTATGTATGTGTGTGTGTTGTGTGTGTGGTTAGATCAAGTCTCCTGGCTCTCTGATCTTTTGACTGGTTACATAGCAGAGGGTCAGCAGGACGTATGCCGTCATGTGTGCTGCTCTACTTGGGAGAAAAATGCTTCCACAAACAATCGGTTTCAGAGAGGATTATTAATGCTGTTGTTCCTGCTAATAATATGCCCTCAGAAGGAAATTATTGCATTCTGATAGGAGGAGCGCCAGAGTTGAGTGGATCCTCACCTGTTGCGACCGGAGTTCAGATGCTGACTTAAAGGAACACTCCACAATTTATTAATACCCACCAGCTCACACATATCCCAAGACTATATAACCTGTGCAAAATTCACTTGCTTTGTGAATTATTGAGTTAAAAGAGTTGGAATGTGTGATGTCATTGTGACATCAATTATTCCAGGAAGTATTCAAATGCAGCTCAGTGAGAAATGATGAAAATGGAAAAATATCAAGTCCTTAGTGAGTCCACTGTTCCTGGATATAGGGCATATTCACAGGCCTTGATATTTGTATTCATTTCATCGTTTCACTGAGCTGCACGTCCTGGAATATGTGACATCGTCATGACACCACCACACACACGCATCCCAACTCTTTAACTCAATAACCCTCAACAAAATGAGTACAAGACAGGTTTATAGTTTTGGGATATACGTGTGCGATTATAAAATCTGCTTAATTTTATTTTGCATTGTGTTCCTTTAACAGGTTCATTAACTTATTACTCCCTAGGAAACTTAATTAGTTCACACTCGTTACATTACTTTTACGTTTGACCCTAATATTATGTGCGATGGTTTCTGTCTGTCTGTGAGCCTGGAGGCGGGACGTCTGTTGTCCTTCAGAGGAAGAGAGGAACACGAGACGCTGACCAATCAGCAGTGTCCTCACAATGTCAAAAACGAGGAACACAGGCAAGGGGGATTCCCCCCCCCCCCCCACATTACACCGGTAAAGAGGGAAATAGTCACATTTGGATTGATCTGAATTTTTATCCATTTGACAGCGCAGAGGGGAAGGATACAGCGTATGTAGTGCAAGTTATGCCCCTTTGTGTGATTTCTGAAACTGGAACAGTGATGCCTTACTCTAAAGCAACTTCCAGGTGTTTGTCTCAGGAGCTGCTGGTTCAGCTTATTCTTTCACCGTCCAGGTCGGCTGCTCGTTTTTCTTCCCCTTTTCTTCCTCTCTGCCCCTCCCTCTCCCTCTCCCTCCCTTTCTGTCTTTCTTCCTCTCTGCCCCTCCCTCTCCCTCTCCCTCCCTTTCTGTCTTTCTTCCTCTCTGCCCCTCCCTCTCCCTCCCTTTCTGTCTTTCTTCCTCTCTGCTCCTCCTCTCCCTCCCTTTCTGTCTTTCTTCCTCTCTGCCCCCCCTCTCCCTCCCTTTCTGTCTTTCTTCCTCTCTGCCCCTCCCTCTCCCTCCCTTTCTGTCTTTCTTCCTCTCTGCTCCTCCTCTCCCTCCCTTTCTGTCTTTCTTCCTCTCTGCCCCCCCCCTCTCCCTCCCTTTCTGTCTTTCTTCCTCTCTGCCCCTCCCTCTCCCTCCCTTTCTGTCTTTCTTCCTCTCTGCTCCTCCTCTCCCTCCCTTTCTGTCTTTCTTCCCCTCTCCCTCCCTTTCTGTCTTTCTTCCTCTCTGCCCCTCCCTCTCCCTCCCTTTCTGTCTTTCTTCCTCTCTGCCCCCCCCTCTCCCTCCCTTTCTGTCTTTCTTCCTCTCTGCCCCCCCCTCTCTCCCTCCCTTTCTGTCCTTCTTCCTCTCTGCCCCTCCCTCTCCCTCCCTTTCTGTCTTTCTTCCTCTCTGCCCCCCCCCCTCTCCCTCCCTTTCTGTCTTTCTTCCTCTCTGCCCCCCCTCTCTCCCTCCCTTTCTGTCTTTCTTCCTCTCTGCCCTCCCTCTCCCTCCCTTTCTGTCTTTCTTCCTCTCTGCCCTCCCTCTCCCTCCCTTTCTGTCTTTCTTCCTCTCTGCCCCTCCCTCTCCCTCCCTTTCTGTCTTTCTTCCTCTCTGCCCTCCCCCTCCCTCCCTTTCTGTCTTTCTTCCTCTCCTCTCCCTCCCTTTCTGTCTTTCTTCCTCTCTGCCCCTCCCTCTCCCTCCCTTTCTGTCTTTCTTCCTCTCTGCCCCCCCCCCTCTCCCTCCCTTTCTGTCTTTCTTCCTCTCTGCCCCCCCCTCTCCCTCCCTTTCTGTCTTTCTTCCTCTCTGCCCCTCCCTCTCCCTCCCTTTCTGTCTTTCTTCCTCTCTGCTCCCCCTCTCCCTCCCTTTCTGTCTTTCTTCCTCTCTGCCCCCCCCCTCTCCCTCCCTTTCTGTCTTTCTTCCTCTCTGCCCCTCCCTCTCCCTCCCTTTCTGTCTTTCTTCCTCTCTGCTCCCCCTCTCCCTCCCTTTCTGTCTTTCTTCCTCTCTGCCCCCCCCTCTCCCTCCCTTTCTGTCTTTCTTCCTCTCTGCTCCCCCTCTCCCTCCCTTTCTGTCTTTCTTCCTCTCTGCCCCTCCCTCTCCCTCCCTTTCTGTCTTTCTTCCTCTCTGCCCCTCCCTCTCCCTCCCTTTCTGTCTTTCTTCCTCTCTGCCCCCCCCCTCTCCCTCCCTTTCTGTCTTTCTTCCTCTCTGCCCCCCCCCCTCTCCCTCCCTTTCTGTCTTTCTTCCTCTCTGCCCCCCCCCCCTCTCCCTCCCTTTCTGTCTTTCTTCCTCTCTGCCCCCCCTCTCCCTCCCTTTCTGTCTTTCTTCCTCTCTGCCCCCCCCTCTCTCCCTCCCTTTCTGTCTTTCTTCCTCTCTGCCCCTCCCTCTCCCTCCCTTTCTGTCTTTCTTCCTCTCTGCTCCCCCTCTCCCTCCCTTTCTGTCTTTCTTCCTCTCTGCCCCCCCCTCTCCCTCCCTTTCTGTCTTTCTTCCTCTCTGCCCCCCCCCCCTCTCCCCCCCTTTCTGTCTTTCTTCCTCGCTGCCCCCCCTCTCCCTCCCTTTCTGTCTTTCTTCCTCTCTGCCCCCCCCTCTCCCTCCCTTTCTGTCTTTCTTCCTCTCTGCCCCCCCCCCCTCTCCCTCCCTTTCTGTCTTTCTTCCTCTCTGCCCCTCCCTCTCCCTCCCTTTCTGTCTTTCTTCCTCTCTGCTCCTCCTCTCCCTCCCTTTCTGTCTTTCTTCCTCTCTGCCCCCCCTCTCCCTCCCTTTCTGTCTTTCTTCCTCTCTGCCCTCCCTCTTCCTCCCTTTCTGTCTTTCTTCCTCTCTGCCCCTCCCTCTCCCTCCCTTTCTGTCTTTCTTCCTCTCTGCCCCCCCCTCTCCCTCCCTTTCTGTCTTTCTTCCTCTCTGCCCCCCTCTCTCCCTCCCTTTCTGTCTTTCTTCCTCTCTGCCCCCCCCCCCCTCTCCCTCCCTTTCTGTCTTTCTTCCTCTCTGCCCCCCCCCCCTCTCCCTCCCTTTCTGTCTTTCTTCCTCTCTGCCCCCCCTCTCCCTCCCTTTCTGTCTTTCTTCCTCTCTGCCCCCCCCTCTCTCCCTCCCTTTCTGTCTTTCTTCCTCTCTGCCCTCCCTCTCCCTCCCTTTCTGTCTTTCTTCCTCTCTGCCCCCCCTCTCCCTCCCTTTCTGTCTTTCTTCCTCTCTGCCCTCCCCTCTCCCTCCCTTTCTGTCTTTCTTCCCCCTCCCTCCCTTTCTGTCTTTCTTCCTCTCTGCTCCTCCCTCTCCCTCCCTTTCTGTCTTTCTTCCTCTCTGCCCTCCCTCTCCCTCCCTTTCTGTCTTTCTTCCTCTCTGCCCCTCCCTCTCCCTCCCTTTCTGTCTTTCTTCCTCTCTGCTCCTCCCTCTCCCTCCCTTTCTGTCTTTCTTCCTCTCTGCCCTCCCTCTCCCTCCCTTTCTGTCTTTCTTCCTCTCTGCCCCTCCCTCTCCCTCCCTTTCTGTCTTTCTTCCTCTCTGCCCCTCCCTCTCCCTCCCTTTCTGTCTTTCTTCCTCTCTGCCCCCCCCCCCTCTCCCTCCCTTTCTGTCTTTCTTCCTCTCTGCCCCCCCCTCCCTCTCCCTCCCTTTCTGTCTTTCTTCCTCTCTGCCCCCCCCCTCTCCCTCCCTTTCTGTCTTTCTTCCTCTCTCCCTCCCTTTCTGTCTTTCTTCCTCTCTGCCCCCCCCCCTCTCCCTCCCTTTCTGTCTTTCTTCCTCTCTGCCCCCCCCTCTCCCTCCCTTTCTGTCTTTCTTTCTCTCTGCCCTCCCTCTCCCTCCCTTTCTGTCTTTCTTCCTCTCTGCCCCCCCCTCTCCCTCCCTTTCTGTCTTTCTTCCTCTCTGCCCCCCCCTCTCCCTCCCTTTCTGTCTTTCTTCCTCTCTGCCCTCCCTCTCCCTCCCTTTCTGTCTTTCTTCCTCTCTGCCCCTCCCTCTCCCTCCCTTTCTGTCTTTCTTCCTCTCTGCCCTCCCTCTCCCTCCCTTTCTGTCTTTCTTCCTCTCTGCCCCTCCCTCTCCCTCCCTTTCTGTCTTTCTTCCTCTCTGCCCCCCCCTCTCCCTCCCTTTCTGTCTTTCTTCCTCTCTCCCTCCCTTTCTGTCTTTCTTCCTCTCTGCCCTCCCTCTCCCTCCCTTTCTGTCTTTCTTCCTCTCTGCCCCCCCCCCTCTCCCTCCCTTTCTGTCTTTCTTCCTCTCTGCCCTCCCTCTCCCTCCCTTTCTGTCTTTCTTCCTCTCTGCCCTCCCTCTCCCTCCCTTTCTGTCTTTCTTCCTCTCTGCCCCTCCCTCTCCCTCCCTTTCTGTCTTTCTTCCTCTCTGCCCATCCCTCTCCCTCCCTTTCTGTCTTTCTTCCTCTCTGCCCCCCCCCCTCTCCCTCCCTTTCTGTCTTTCTTCCTCTCTGCCCTCCCTCTCCCTCCCTTTCTGTCTTTCTTCCTCTCTGCCCTCCCTCTCCCTCCCTTTCTGTCTTTCTTCCTCTCTGCCCCCCCCCTCTCCCTCCCTTTCTGTCTTTCTTCCTCTCTGCCCTCCCTCTCCCTCCCTTTCTGTCTTTCTTCCTCTCTGCCCTCCCTCTCCCTCCCTTTCTGTCTTTCTTCCTCTCTGCCCCCCCCCCTCTCCCTCCCTTTCTGTCTTTCTTCCTCTCTGCCCTCCCTCTCCCTCCCTTTCTGTCTTTCTTCCTCTCTGCCCTCCCTCTCCCTCCCTTTCTGTCTTTCTTCCTCTCTGCCCCCCCCCCTCTCCCTCCCTTTCTGTCTTTCTTCCTCTCTGCCCCCCCCTCTCCCTCCCTTTCTGTCTTTCTTCCTCTCTGCCCCCCCCCCCTCTCCCTCCCTTTCTGTCTTTCTTCCTCTCTGCCCCCCCCCCTCTCCCTCCCTTTCTGTCTTTCTTCCTCTCTGCCCCCCCCCCCTCTCCCTCCCTTTCTGTCTTTCTTCCTCTCTGCCCCCCCCTCTCCCTCCCTTTCTGTCTTTCTTCCTCTCTGCCCCTCCCTCTCCCTCCCTTTCTGTCTTTCTTCCTCTCTGCCCTCCCTCTCCCTCCCTTTCTGTCTTTCTTCCTCTCTGCCCCCCCCCCCCCCCTCTCCCTCCCTTTCGGTCTTTCTTCCTCTCTGCTCCCCTCTCCCCCCCTTTCTGTCTTTCTTCCTCTCTGCTCCTCCCTCTCCCTCCCTTTCTCTTTCTTCCTCTCTGCCCCTCCCTCTCCCTCCCTTTCTGTCTTTCTTCCTCTCTGCCCCCCCTCTCCCTCCCTTTCTGTCTTTCTTCCTCTCTGCCCCTCCCTCTCCCTCCCTTTCTGTCTTTCTTACACTCTGTTCTCCTCCTCCCTTCAGGGACTTTGAGAGGTGGGGGAGAGGGTGTGGTTGATGAAGTCCCATTGCCAAGAAAATGATTTCACCTCAAACGAGTGTGTGTTTCTCCACTGAGGAGGGAACGATACGACTCTAGAGAGCTGGAGGACAGAGAGACAGACTGACAGAGGGAAGGAGGGGTGAATATTGACTGAAATGAATGAGAGAAAGAGACAGAGAGAGAGAGAGAGAGAGAGAGAGAAACAAATAGAAGTGGAAAGAGAGAAAGACAAAGAAAGAAAAAAAGAAGAAGAAAGGATGTCAATGTATCAAAGTGACTGAAGACACAGCATGAAACAGACCGTGTTAGAGAGAGAGTCAGGGCAGCAAGTGTTAAACAGGGCTGCTGATGGAGATCTGGGCCGAGAGGGAGGGAGAGAGAGAGTCTGTCATCCATCAGTTTGTGTGTCTAGGGGTTTGCACTGACCTTATTATGGGGTAGCGGTCGTGTGTACAAACTGTACATCCACTCTGTGTGAGAAAGTCAAGACTTGGTTTGAGAGAGAGAGAGAGATATGTAACTGCTTGCGTTAATGTAGTCCAATGCAAAATGATGTGTTGGGAGATCATCTGTATTTGTGATTGTGCATGGTAATGCCAGTACCTACATAATAGGCACATCTTTTTCCATTTCTATGTTAATGCATACTGAACGTTAATTGTTCTGTGAAGTGTAATAAATGAGCACCTCAGACGAACAACAATGTCACTCGATTCCGTTTTTAAGTTTTCAGAGGAACAACATTTTCAAACGTTGTTATGTAAAGATGGTAAGTTAGAATGTTGTGTTCATTCATAGTTAAAGACGGTATAGAGGTTGAGCACTTTATTATCTAAAGATGGTAAGTTAGAGTGTTCTAGAGTAAGTTAGAGTGTATCTCTTGTCATTCTCATTTGCTATAGCGAAACACTGACTGAGAAACTCAACTCTGCACACTGCAGTTAGGCTGTTTCAACCAAGGGTCGTAAAAGACAACGTTTGTAGGAAATAACCTTTTTAAATGTATTTATTTATATGATCTTATATGTAAAAAAAATTATTCATCTTGTCTTGTGTCCAATTGTGTCTTATCTGATGTAAAATTCTGCAGGTTTTCAGTATACTTTACTGCAACCATTAATGAATAACGTCAAAGTCAATACACCACATGAGAACTATGGCATTGAAAAACAAGAGTCAGGCCATTTCAATAGTGTATTCTGTCTGTTGTTTTGACTATTTTGATTGGGTAATGTTGTCTTCTCAGCTATGTAGCTTTCACTCGACACTGAGCTTGTAGTGTACAATGGAAATTGTAGTACTTGTGCATTTGGTGCCATTAAAAAAAAAAACCCATTCCTGTTGGTCTCAGTGGAGCATTTTGGAGTCACATGGTCTAGATGTTTGAAAGAGCTTCCTTTCAGTCGGTAAACGTGGAAAATGTTGCCGTCAAACTGCTCCTTCAGAGGCCGCTCCCCAAAGAAAATATTTGGCGGGAAAACAGTCTTTGACACTATTCACATTCATGACACAGTGACACATAGTTTCTCAGGAACATGTCAACTGTCGAGGCTGTATTTCAACCACATGTTCCACACATCGCTATGGCAATGGGGCGGTGACATCTGCGAGCAGTAGGGGCGTCTGATTGGGTCAGATGGCAATGGGGCGGTGACATCTGCGAGCAGTAGGGGCATCTGATTGGGTCAGATGGCAATGGGGCGGTGACATCTGCGAGCAGTAGGGGCGTCTGATTGGGTCAGATGGCAATGGGGCGGTGACATCTGCGAGCAGTAGGGGCGTCTGATTGGGTCAGATGGCAATGGGGCGGTGACATCTGCGAGCAGTAGGGGCGTCTGATTGGGTCAGATGCGACCATTGGTCCATATTGCTAGCAGTTTCACAACTGTGGTCGGCAGTTTCTCCTCCGGGGGGACACAATGGGAGAAGAAGTGGAAGAAGGAATCAGAATGAAAGTGAGTTTCCGAGTGGAAACAAAGGTGTGGAAGTCGTGTAGACTAGGAACTGGAGGCAGTCAGGCAGCCATGACCTCTAAATAGCCATATTAAAATATTTTTGCTTACTGTGTTCTGTGTCCCCCTTGACATTGTTAAGTACTGTTTGGCTAGCTAGTCCTCCTTGACATTGTCCCTAATTATTAACTGTTTGGCTAGCTAGTCCTCCTTGACATTGTCCCTAATTATTATCCATATTGTTTGGCTATCTAGTCCTCCTTTACATTGTCCCTAATTATTAACTGTTTGGCTAGCTAGTCCTCCTTTACATTGTCCCTAATTATTAACTGTTTGTTTAGCTAGTCCTCCTTGACATTGTCCCTAATTATTAACTGTTTGTTTAGCTAGTCCCCCTTGACATTGTCCCTAATTATTATCCATATTGTTTGGCTATCTAGTCCTCCTTGACATTGTCCCTAATTATTATCCATATTGTTTGGCTATCTAGTCCTCCTTTACATTGTCCCTAATTATTATCCATATTGTTTGTCTATCTAGTCCTCCTTTACATTGTCCCTAATTATTATCCATATTGTTTGTCTATCTAGTCCTCCTTTACATTGTCCCTAATTATTATCCATATTGTTTGGCTAGCTAGTCGTCCTTGACATTGTCCCTAATTATTATCCATATTGTTTGGCTAGCTAGTCCTCCTTGACATTGTCCCTAATTATTATCCATATTGTTTGACTATCTAGTCCTCCTTTACATTGTCCCTAATTATTATCCATATTGTTTGTTTGGCTAGCTAGTCCTCCTTTACATTGTCCCTAATTATTATCCATATTGTTTGTTTGGCTAGCTAGTCGTCCTTGACATTGCTAGCTAGCTAATTCAAGATTCAAGATTCAAGAGGTTTATTTGTCACATACATACCAGGGCATACAGTGAAATGCCGGTGGTCATGCCCGCATCGATTGTGCAATAATACAATAATAAAATAGACAAAAAAACAGGTAATAAGAAGACATAAGATGTGCATGATAAAATAGACATGCAAAATTCCTGAGAAGGCACTGGTTCCTATGTACACTACTTGACTACTATACAATATACAATTTTAACTCCGTCATTATGCTATTCTTCTAAACTAAACTATACTATACAAGAACCACATCTGTTCTTTCCTTAAAGTGACTTTTATATTCCTCATTCCTTTAAAGTGACTTTTCCATTTAGTTTAAAGTGACATTTTGTTTAAAGCGATTGCAGCATGTGTGTGTGTGTGTGTGTGTGTGTGTGTGTGTGTGTGTGTGTGTGTGTGTGTGTGTGTGTGTGTGTGTGTGTGTGTGTGCTCATGTGTACTTGTGAGTGGAGAGTTCAGTGTTCAGTGTTCTGATGGCCTGGGGGAAGAAGCTGAGCCGAAGTCTCTCTGTTCTCGTTCCGTGTGTACGTAGGCGCTTGCCTGACTGCATCAGCTTGAACAGGCTGTTGTTGGGGTGGTGGGGGTCTTTCATTATCCTGTAGGCTCTGGATTTGCACCTCCTGTTATATAAGTCCTGCAGGGGTGGTAGTGCAATACCCATAGTACGCTCTGCTGAGCGCACCACTCTCTGGATGGCCTTCCTGTCCTGTGCCGTGCTGTTTCCAAACCAGGCAGTGATGTTTCCAGTCAGAATGCTCTCTACAGCCCCGGAATAGATGGAGTGGAGTATCTTCCCCGATACTCTGAACTTCCTTAACTGTCTCAGGTGATAGAGGCGCTGTTTCGCCTTTTTCACCACAGAATCTATGTGTGTAGATCATGTCAGGTCCTCTGTGATGTGGACTCCCAGGTACTTGAAACTGCTCACCCTGTCCACGATAGCCCCGTTTATCCACAACGGCGTGTGTGTCCCCTGCTGTATTCTTTTTTACCAATGTTCAGGAGTAGGCTGTTATCCCGGCACCAGCGTGCCAGTTCATCAACCTCCTCCCGGTAGGCCTTCTCGTCATTGTTAGAGATCAGCCCCACCACCACCGTGTCGTCCGCAAACTTCACTATGGAGTTGGAGCTGAACCTGGCCACACAGTCATGTGTGTACAGTGAGTACAGCAGGGGGCTCAGAATGCAGCCCTGGGGGGACCCGATACTCAGGGTGATTTTGCTGGAGGTATGACCCCCCACCCTGACCGCCTGGGGCCTGTCGCTTAGAAAGTCCAGGATCCAGGCGCTCATGGCGGAGCTCAGCCCCAGATCGATCAGCTTGTCAACCAGTCTGGTGGGGACTATGGTGTTGAAGAAAGCTGAACTATAGTCAATGAACAGCAATCTCACATAGCCCCCCTTCTGACTGTCAAGGTGAGATAGTGTGTTGTGTAGTACTTGGGAGACCGCGTTGTCAGTGGACCTGTTTGTCCTATATGCAAATTGCAGTGGGTCCATGTTACTAGGGAGGGAGGCACAGATGTGATCCTTGGCCAGCCTCTCAAAGCATTTCATGACCACAGAGGTGAGTGCCACCGGTCTGTAGTCATTTAGGCCTGCTGGGGAGGAGTTTTTTGGTACAGGGATTATAGTGGACACCTTGAAGCAGGCAGGGACCACGGACTCAGCCAGGGATAGATTGAATATGGATGTAAATACTGGGGCCAGCTGATTTGCACAGGACTTGAGTATTCGTCCTGTTGTCCCATCTGGGCCTGCAGCTTTCCTAGTATTTACAGTACACCCATAAACGCTATTCTCACGCTGTGTTCCGTCAATGAGAGAGTGTGTGTCCCCCGCGGATGGACCCCCCTCCCCGCGGCAGCCAGTGACGTCGCTAGCCGGTGAGCTAACGCTTGCCCCAAACCTGGCGTAAAAGGAGTTGAGTTCATCCGTGAGAGAGACATCAGCACTCACTATTGAGGGCGGGCTGACTTTATAATCAGTTATCGTTCGTACTCCCCGCCATAAGCCTCTTGTGTCGTTCTGGGCCATCTTATTCGCATATCGCCGTTTAGCAGCCCGCATCTCTTTGCGTAGCCTATAAGCTGATGCCTTGTAAGGCTGTCCCCGAACCCTGTTTTTAGGGTTCGAACGTTCGCCAGGGTTTATCGAACGTTCTTTTTTTTAAATTTTTTAATAATTTTTTTTAATAACCTTTTTTTTTTCATTTTTTTTAAATAATCATATTTTTTTTTATTGTATTATTATAGATCCTACGGAGGGCGGCATTGCATAGTCTATTGGTGAAAAACATGTTCTTTACAGTGGTGGCTGTTCATGTAAACATGTAATTAAACAAAGCACTCAGAAGAAAATAAACAAGCTACTGCATCAAAAGTTACTACTTATGATAAACAATAGCCCTTGCAGTCACGTAAGGGGCTAGATAAACAAAGGCATTCGTTTTGTGGCATTAACATTATATAGTTAGTGTTACACGTTCAATAACAGGTATTCACTCTTGGTCGACGGGGAGCCGGGAGGAGAGGCGCACGCCTCGGCTCCTCAACAGACCCGTCGGACGGGCTCCCAACACGCCTGCCGCCCGTCCACCCTACCACCGTTCCGAGGTAGACGGTGGACTGGTCTGTTGAGGAGCCGAGGCGTGTGCCTGCTGTTGTTTCCAACGCAACCACCTCCCGCCATGAAGCTCGCGCTCCGTGGCCGAAAAAGGCTGGTATTCATTAATGATCCTTCTGCAGGTTCACCTACGGAAACCTTGTTACCAATTACTTCCTCGGCGGGGAGCTAACTACGGCTCCCCGGTAGCTACGGTAAGTCTGTTGAGGCTTCTCACAAGCAGATCAATGGCGGCATTGCCTGAAGTAAAAAACGAATAAACGCTTGCCGATTGGTGGTAACAGCAGAGGCGGGTGCAAGTGGTGTGTGACGTAATTGGCAGAATCGCCTGTCAATCAAAATAGAGCTCTGGTTGAGAAATAGTATCCCGCTGCAGCCCGGCAGACCATACTGGTTGAGCCGAGCGCCTCGCATTCACATCACCTCAACCCCGTGCGCATCCTTTATTTTTTTTTCACCGAACGTTCGAACCTATTAATTAAAGTCCGATTGTCAGCGTAACGAACGAACGTTCGAACGTTCGGGCTCAGCCTTAATGCCTTGTACTCGTCCATATTTCCCGATGCTCGGCCCGAGTTGTAAGCAGCGGTACGAGCATTCAGGGCCACTCGGATGGAGTTGTCAGAATGTCAACCCACGGTTTCTGGTTTGGAAAAACCCACACCTTCTTCGTGGGGACAATACCGTCAGCTAACGTTGCTATAAAGCTGACTACTACATCCGCGTATTCACTGACGTCACTGGAGCTGGACCGGCGCATGTGCCAGTCGACGTCCTCCAGTGCGTCGTGTAGCGTGGCCTCTGAGCTCTCGGACCACTGCTTCACCTCTCGCCACACAACATCCTCACACGCTCTCTGTTTGTAGCCGGGGGGCAAAAGAAAGATGGCGTCGTGATCGGATTTACCTAAAGGTGGGGCTGGTACAGCCTTATAGCCCTTCTTGAACGCACTTCTCCTAATGTTGCTAGGCATGGAGGTTGGAGCTTGAAGAAGATCTTCAACCTGCTGTTTGCGTGTGTTCACGTTTTAACCAACACATGTCGCTGGTGACTGATCTTTCCAACCGAGCTTTCCTGCTGTGACTGTAGTTAAAAAAAAGTGCAATACTACACTGGAAAAAACCCTGAAGTAGAAACTGAACACACACACACACTTTCATGTTTCTTTTTCTCTCTCCTTTCTCACAATCTCTCCATCCCTATATCTCCTTAACGCCCCTAACATCCTAACACTGATTGCCTCTGTTTTGCCTCAACACTTCAAAGCCAATATCATGACCCCACTTCACTGATAATGTTATGAATTACTTCCCTTCCTCTGTCTAAAGCTATGTCCTGTGTGTCGGCAGACATGGTCAAAGAGGATAAGAAAGAGTTGGAGAGAGAGTTGGGAACGTTTGAAGTCTTTTTTAATGATTGACTAATGTTTATGATCAACACTGCATGGCATTATCATTAATTATCACATGTTATACAACGGCATGCAAATGTATCGATTCTGATTGGCTGAAACAGTCCATTTACACGTATGTATAGGGACCATTCCACGCTCCTGGTCCCAGGACCCGCCCACAACCGAATCACATCACTCCGCCGGATCACTCCGTCGGAGAAAACAAGATGGCGGACAATAATCTTTAACAAATGGATATGTTGATAGCGTCATAACGACTAAATATGAAGCGATTCTGTCACAGCGAATGTCTTAGTCTCTTACACAATGTTGGATTGTGTAATCTATGGGTCATGAATCATTGTGGAACAAAAGAAAAATCGCGGATTGATTGATTGATTAATTTGCAATTTTTTTTCTCCTTCCCCTCTCTCTCACACTGTCTGGCTTCCAGACACACTCACTCGGTCGCATACACACCCACACACACACACACACACACACACACACACACACACGCACACACACACACACACACACACACACACACACTCCTGTCTGCAACGCGGGGGAGAGTCAGACTGTAGAAGCAGCTGAGTGCTGCGCTGTTCTAAGTGAGCATGGCCTATTGAATTGATTGATTGATTGATTGCTAATTTTATTACTGTACGCTTGGTTTCCAACTGGTTAAGTTTAGGCCCTCTACAGTAGGTTTAAAAAAAATTATGAAAAAATAGGGCGAAGAAAACTTTTTTTCCCTATAGGGCAAAGAAAACGTTTTAATTTGTTTTACCTACTTTCTATAGAAGCATCTAAGAATGAAGTTCTATAGAAAGTAGGTCTGCATCCCCTTAACAATTGTGTGTATTGAGCCGTACTGTATTGTACCCATTCTGCATCTGGTAATACAATTTTCAATCAATCAATCAATCATTCCAATAACAACCACTAACTTCATAATTAAAAACTAAAGAAAAGTTGGATGTGTTAGTTGGTTGGATGTCTTAGTTGAAAGGCAGTTGGATGTGTTAGTTGGTTGGATGTCTTAGTTGAAAGGCAGTTGGATGTGTTAGTTGGTTGGATGTCTTAGTTGAAAGGCAGTTGGATGTGTTAGTTGGTTGGATGTAGGCCTGCCACGATAACACATTTTGCTGGGCGATTAATTGCCCCCGAAAATATCGCGATAAGCGATATTATTGCGACCGGTTAGAGAATTTTTTTTGGAGACATTTATTTCCCAAAACTTTTATTTTGAAGCCCACCGCTCCGTCTTTTCCGGTGTTTTAGACTTTTATTTTGAAGCCCACCGACCGGACCGGAAGTATTGTTGTGATTATCAGGTACTTTTTTAGTCCCTGCTCTGTCGTGGTTCCAAGCGAGTAGAAGTGAGATGCATGCATCTTATTGGTAGAAGTGGTACCAGAAAAGTCACGTGAAACACTGCAGACCACTGATTGGTCAGAATAGAGACGCGTCACTCATTGGAGAGTCTGAGGGAGTCTGAACGAAAACAGAACGCCGCCATCTTTAATGTCTCGCATAGGATTTCATAATCATTATGTTTGCAGCAGGCACAAGTGCAATAAACAAAGGATACAGTCACTGTGTATTCTGCCTCATTTATTGAATAAAAACAAAACCGACATCAACACAATTTGCCACCGAGCGGAGAGTTTAGTCTCGCAAAAAGATTGCTGACTTGTTAAGGCTTGTTGTTAGGTTAGGTGCTAATGTTGTGCTAGCGTTTTAGCATGGCTATCGTACATAGCGTGATCAATATAACTCGCTATTGATTGTTTGTATGAGTAACGTTAATGCTAGTAGAATAGACACAATGAGGGGTAACGTTAGCCCCACGGAGCTCCTGTGCTGTGCTCTGTAGTAAAGCCAGCGGCCCGCCTCCCAACACGGACAGTGACTGACAAGGGGCACTGGTTCCGCCTCAAACAAACACGCAAATAGCAATTAATCGCGCCCGTCAAAATCATTGCATTAATTTTAATTATCGCGGCAATTAATCGATTTATTGCTTATCGCGGCAGGCCTAGTTGGATGTCTTAGTTGAAAGACAGTTGGATGTGTTAGTTGGTTGGATGTCTTAGTTGAAAGACAGTTGGATGTGTTAGTTGGTTGGATGTCTTAGTTGAAAGACAGTTGGATGTGTTAGTTGGTTGGATGTCTTAGTTGAAAGACAGTTGGATGTGTTAGTTGGTTGGATGTCTTAGTTGAAAGACAGTTGGATGTGTTAGTTGGTTGGATGTCTTAGTTGAAAGGCAGTTGGATGTGTTAGTTGGTTGGATGCACTTCCGAGCTGCGTCCACATGGAGGCAATTTCTCTTTTTTGTTGTTGTGGGAACTACCTTTGTGGCGGATGTTTTTTTCAATAAAACTTCGATTAATGTGTGTTTATTGTATAGCAATAAGGTTGAATGAATGTGGCAGTTGTATAAAAGCATTACACCACTTGCAGTCGTGATTTGTGAACAATAAACCATGCCTAGGGGGGTCTAACGACCACCCCTAGGCATGGTTTATTGTTCACAAACCACTCCTGCGCGTGATGTAATGCTTAAGCATTATCTATATCATGACGAGACAAATATGTATGTGACAGATTCTTCTGGCATAGTGAACCAGATTCTCTTTAGACTTTGGTATTATGACTAGACTAGGTACC
>NW_028169667.1:0-986 GCF_963971535.1 Notolepis coatsorum | reverse complement strand
TCACTCCTCTCACTTCTATACACACAGTATCACTCCTCTCACTTCCATACACACAGTATCACTCCTCTCACTTCAAATCATTTTATTTAAATGATCTGGTTTTCATGATCGTGGGAAGCCAAAATCGTAATTCTAATTTGATTAACACTAGCACAGCCATGGAGAAAATGCTACTGATTCCCGCCGGGAACGGGTCAGATGACCCGACAGCTTATGAGAAATATGAGAAAAATAAACAGTGTAAACTATATAATTACCTCTGAATATAAAAATATGAGGTTTACCATAATGAAATGTAGGTTTGAGTGACATAAAAAAAAAAAGTGTAAAAAAATAAAATTATAATAAAAAAATAAAAATAATAATAATTTGATGGAAGAGTCACACGACGGGCAAAGAGCCACAGGTTGGCAACCCCTGCACTAGATGCTCACAAAGTGCTGTGACTTTCGTCTGTTCCAACGGGCCATTATGTGGAATAACGTTCTAATTACATTTTCCTGAAGTCATTTTGAAATTTCAGAAACCGTGCCAGATAAAACGGGTACTTTTAGGAAACATTTAGGATACATTTATTGAAAATGCCTAGGGGTCATTTGACCCCTTGTCGGCTGTGCTAGTGTTAATTCCTCTGAAGCCTCTGTTCACACCACCTCCCCCCTCCTCCCCCCTTATCCTCCCCTTCCTCACCCCTCACCCCCTATTCTTTGTTTCACCTGTTCGCCCCACTTTTCTGCCTGCTTGTTAAGAGGTTAACAATAAATTTGTATCAACCATGAAGATTTGACCACGCGCATAATTAACCTCTCTGGTTCCACCAGAGTCCAGTATGAGGGATAGGATGGGTTGATGGAGGAGTCTCATGGAGCCCACATCGCCGCTGAGTAGTAACGAGGGCTGGGTGTCGACACCAAACATGTGGGCTCAACCTGGATCCATCTTTACCTCGTGGGCGATGAGTCTGCAGTCCACTTCGTTGTAGTCCT
>NW_028169668.1:0-33310 GCF_963971535.1 Notolepis coatsorum | reverse complement strand
TAGATGAATATTGCATTTTGTTTTGGTCTATTATTGAGATAGACTATTACAGAGGAAGGTGGATGCTTTTGTATACAGTCTTGTATCAATATTGTTTGTTTATTGGAAAGAGTACTAACTGTGAGCAATATATCACCTTTTATTATTGCAACAATTGGGTTGGCATTTAAATCAATAGCACTTTACAACGTATGCCTCACATTCACCTACTCACTCACACATTCACCGTGTCTCTCTCTCTCTCTCTCTCTCTCTCTCTCTCTCTCTCTCTCTCTCTCTCTCTCTCTCTCTCTCTCTCTCTCTCTCTCTCTCTCTCTCAATTCAATTCAATTCAATTCAAAAAGCTTTATTGGCATGAAATTTCACAAATGTTGCCAAAGCACAATTATGACATAAACAGCAAACAACATTATACAATACAACAACAATATCATCCCGGATCAATTACAAAATCCTGATGCTCACCCATAACTGCATAAACGGACATGTTCTATTTTTATCTTATTTTTATTCTGTATATATATATTTTTTTACTAATAATTATTTTATTTTTAATTATGTTTTAACCCTGTAGCACTTTGGGATCCCAGCGAACAAAAAGTGCAATTCAAATTCAATTTATTATTATTATTATTATTATTTATTATTATTATTATTATTATTATTATTATTATTATATTATTATTATTATTATTATTATTATTATTATTATTATATTATTATTATTATAAGGATAGACAGAGGGATATAGAGAGATGGAGAAATAGAGGGATGTAAAGAGAGATGGATTGAGGGATAGAGAGATAGAGGGATGAGAGAGATGCATGGAGGGATGTAGAGACAAATAGATGGATATATAATAGGGATGAAGAGAGAGAGGGATACAGATATGGAAGGATGGAGAAAGGGATATAGAGATGGAGAGACAGAGGGATGGAAAGAGAGATGGATGGAGAGATATAGGGATGGAGATAGAGTGGGACATAGATATGGAAGGATGGAGAGAGGGATATAGAGATGGAGAGACAGAGGGATGGAAAGAGAGATGGATGGAGAGATATAGGGATGGAGAGAGAGTGGGACATAGATATGGAAGGATGGCTGGAGGGATAGAGAGACGGATGGAGAGATAGATGGATGGCTGGAGGATAGAGAGACGTAGAGACGGAGGGATGGAGTGAGAGAGTGGTTAAAGGACTGCTCCGCCCCGGCTGTGGCTGCAGATGTAAACACGGCGTGTTGCTTGGAAGAGGAGCAGAGAGACGAGGAGGCAGGTTCCTGTACCGTGGAATTGCAATCAGTATTTTCCCCGTGGCCTTGCCTGACAAATGGAGTTGTCCGTGGCTGTGGCTGTGGATGGAGGTACAGTTGCCCCACAGCGCCTCCTGCCTGCCGGGAGGCCTCCGTCCGGAAATGGAACGCCGAGTTGGCAGAGGTGGAGTTGCCAAATTGACCACACGCTGAGATCTGAACGAAGAAAAGCATCGCCGGCGTCGCCACTCGCCTGGCTCCGGTTGAGAAAGAATTGACACAGAATTGAATCATTTGTGAAATATATATATTAGTGCTGTCAATAGATTAAAAAAAAATTTAACTAATTCATCTCACAATTTTCTGTAATTAATCTAGATTAAAAATAGCATTTTTCTACTTAAGACCGAAGCTTGTAACAAATAAAGAAAGTATATTTAGATTCAAAGACTATTTTAATAGCTTTGTTTGAATAGTTTCTCTCGTGTGAAATACAAATGTTCAACAAAACCATCAACATTGACTCAGCTAGATCTCTTTCTTATATCCAAGGAGCTAAGATTGACGATTTTTGACTCCATAGATTAATTTATTTTAATGCTTTAAATCATTTAAATTAATCTCCAAAGTTAAAACATTAATTTTGACAGCCCTAATATATATCTCCTCCTCCTCCTCCTCCTGCTCCTCCTCCTCCTCCTGCTCCTCCTGCTCCTCCTCCTCCTCCTCCTCCTCCTCCTCCTCCTCCTCCTCCTCCTCCTCCTCCTCCTCCTCCTGCTCCTCCTCCTCCTGCTCCTCCTCCTCTCCTCCTCCTCCTCCTCCTGCTCCTGCTCCTGCTCTTCATCCTCCTCCTCCTCCTCCTCCTCCTCCTGCTCCTCCTCCTCCTGCTCCTCCTCCTGCTCCTCCTCCTCCTCCTCCTCGTCCTCGTCCTCGTCCTCGTCCTCCTCGTCCTCCTCCTCCTCCACGGGGAGCAGCGTACTGGCTCATGTAAAATGGCAGGCCATGCATTATGCAGCAGCTTAGGTAACCGCGCTGGATCTTCATGTCCTCGGCTACAGTCCACTTGTCGCTGCTCTGGTCGTAGCGCTCCCCGTTGGAGAGGGGGGTGTCATTGTAGCCTCCGACCACGAAGAGCAGGTCGTCCAGCACAGCGATGCCAAAGTGTCTGCGGGGGGTGAGCATGTTGGGCAGGGCTCTCCAGGAGTCAGTCAAGGGGCTGTAGGCCTCCGCGCTACGCAGGTAGTTTACACCGTCCCCCCTCCCACCTGAGGACAGGACACATGAGAGGAATGTTTTAGTGTGTGGTTAAGGCAGGCAGACACTGTATTAATCCATTTAGGGAAATGAGGGCATCACAGAAGCATTGCAAGTCAAATTATATATCTATAAAAATATCTAGTATAAAGCATTTGTCTCTGTGTGCACCTACCGCATAGACATGTCCTCTGTATGCAGCCACTCCCACTCTGCTACGCCTGGTGCTCATGGGGGCGATCAGAGTCCACTGGTCGGTGTCTGGGCTGTAGCACTCAGCTGTGAGCAGATCCTCCGTCCTGTTTTCGCCACCACAGATGTAAACCTGTAATAAGAAAGAATATTTTAATTTAGTTTATATATTCCATTTGATTTCATTCTACTTTAATTGTCTGTTAATGTTGATGCACCAAAGGACCCAGACACATCTTTTGTATGTGCAAGCTTACTTGGCAATAAAGACATTTATGATTTCTGATCTATGTTCATCTAGCACCCTGTGTCCCTCAGTTCCACCCACCTTGCCCTGGAGGGCTGCTGCCCCGGCGCGGCTCCTGTGCTTCAGCATGGGTGAGATCACTGTCCACTGGTTGGTTTCAGGCTCGTAGCGCTCGGCGGTGTTTCCGTCCCACCCTCCCATGGCGTAGATACAGCCGTCCAACACGACCACGCTGAGCTGACTGCGGCGTGAGTGCATGGGAGCCGCCTGCAGCCAGCTGCGAGTGACGGGGTTGAACCTGCACACACTGTTGAGAGCCTTTCTGCCGTCCGAGCCACCGACGCAGTAGACCAGACCGTGGAGATAAGCGGTGCCGTGGTCCCACCGGGGACTCTCCCCCTCAACGCTCACGTCCATCCATCCACCGGCTCGGATATCGTAAGCCTCCATGGTCATGCTGCCGCCACCCAGGCCTCCGATGGCCAATAGGACCTCCTGGGGCCGGCGTGGGCGGGTCAGGGGGTTTGGGAGCCTGTCGGAGCCAGGGGGGTTCAGGACGCTGAGGATGAGGGCCCTGCAGTCGTGGCTGTCCCTCACCACAGGGTTGTTCTGGACGTTGCTCATGAAGTAGTCAGGCCTCATCAAGCCCATGCGAACCTGGGAAGAGACAAGCAGACAGCGGGTACAACTTAGACATCGGTTGTAGACGGTTTCTGTTGCTAGGGAACAGTTTGGACCCAAATGTTTGACAACCACTGTACTAGGGAACCTAGTGTTGTTTTAATGTAATGCACAGTAATACAATTAGTTTATTTTTATTTTTTATAAATGTTTTTATTTAATTTTCATACATAAAACAGAACATAACAGTACAACAATAATAATAATAATAATAATAATAATAATAATAATAATAATAATAATAATAATAATAATAATAATAATAATAATAATAATAATTGTGAAAGTGTGGGTGACGCCTGTGCACCGCCGGCCAACGGGGGAGAGGGTCTCTCGCGAGTCTCTATGACAAACGGTTCAAAGGATACAAAAAGGGGGCGCGGCCTAAGGATCGGGGGAGTGGTCAACATAGACCAATCAAAGAGGATATCCCTACTGAGTGCAATGACACAACCCGCAACACTATTACACTATTACACAATATTACACTATTACACACTATTACACTATTACACACTATTACACACTATTACACTATTACACACTATTACACTATTACACACTATAACACTATTACACTATTACACACTATTACACTATTACACTATTACACACTATTACACTATTACACTATTACACACTATTACACTATTAGACACTATTACACTATTACACACTATTACACTATTACACACTATTACACTATTACACTATTACACACTATTACACACTATTACACTATTACACACTATTACACTATTACACACTATTACACTATTACACTATTACACACTATTACACTATTACACACTATTACACTATTACACACTATTACACTATTACACTATTACACACTATTACACTATTACACACTATTACACTATTACACTATTACACACTATTACACTATTACACACTATTACACTATTACACTATTACACACTATTACACTATTACACTATTACACACTATTACACTATTACACTATTACACACTATTACACTATTACACACTATTACACTATTATACTATTACACTATTACACACTATTACACTATTACACACTATTACACTATTACACACTATTACACTATTACACTATTACACACTATTACACACTATTACACACTATTACACACTATTACACACTATTACACTATTACACACTATTACACTATTACACACTATTACACTATTACACACTATTACACACTATTACACTATTACACTATTACACACTATTACACTATTACACTATTACACACTATTACACTATTACACACTATTACACACTATTACACTATTACACACTATTACACTATTACACACTATTACACTATTACACTATTACACACTATTACACTATTACACACTATTACACTATTACACACTATTACACTATTACACACTATTACACTATTACACTATTACACACTATTACCCCCTCTACGACGAGCTAGTCAAGATGAGAAGCTCGTTCAGCCACAGACTCATCCCCCCCCGACACTCAACTAACCGCCTCGGACAGTCCTTCATACCAGCGGCCATCAGGCTCCACAACAGTGGGCAGCGACTAGCAGCCTCCAGGCCCCACAACAGGGGGCAGCGACAGCGACTGCTACCAGACATTGACCTGGGACTTATAGGAACCCAAGGGGGACAAAGTAGACTACCCTGGTACTTTGATTAATGTATACTCAGTAGATAGTAAATTATTATAACACTACCTCTTGCATACTGCACCTCATGTGACACTGTGAATAATGTGAATATTCCTCAGCTAGTCAGATAGTAAATTATATTGACCATATTGATCAAATTGTTTACACTGCCTGTGTTGTCTTTTACTACCTGTATACTGTGTTGTTTTACTACCTGTACCCCTCCCCCCCTCCCCCCCATGCTGCTATGATGCCTGAATTTCCCCAAGGGGATCAATAAAGGAATATCTTATCTTATCTTATCTTATTACACACTATTACACTATTACACACTATTACACTATTACACACTATTACACTATTACATACTATTACACTATTACACTATTACACACTATTACACACTATTACACTATTACACACTATTACACTATTACACACTATTACACTATTACACTATTACACACTATTACACTATTACACACTATTACACTATTACACACTATTACACTATTACACACTATTACACTATTACACTATTACACACTATTACACTATTACACACTATTACACTATTACACTATTACACACTATTACACTATTACACACTATTACACTATTACACACTATTACACTATTACACTATTACACACTATTACACTATTACACTATTACACACTATTACACTATTACACACTATTACACTATTACACACTATTACACTATTACACTATTACACACTATTACACACTATTACACTATTACACACTATTACACTATTACACACTATTACACTATTACACTATTACACACTATTACACACTATTACACTATTACACACTATTACACACTATTACACTATTACACTATTACACACTATTACACTATTACACACTATTACACTATTACACACTATTACACTATTACACACTATTACACTATTACACTATTACACACTATTACACTATTACACACTATTACACTATTACACACTATTACACTATTACACACTATTACACTATTACACTATTACACACTATTACACTATTACACACTATTACACTATTACACACTATTACACTATTACACACTATTACACTATTATACTTACACACTATTACACTATTAGACACTATTACACTATTACACACTATTACACTATTACACACTATTACACACTATTACACTATTACACACTATTACACTATTACACACTATTACACACTATTACACTATTACACAATATTACACTATTACACACTATTACACTATTACACACTATTACACTATTACACTATTACACACTATTACACTATTACACACTATTACACTATTACACTATTACACACTATTACACTATTACACACTATTACACTATTACACCGAGTACAATGGCACAATCCGCAAGTCTCTACGACAAACGGTTCAAGAGATACACTGAGGGGGTGTGGCCTACGGGGGCGTGGTCTAAGGATCGGGGGAGTGGTCAACATCGACCAATGAAAGGTGGTCAACATCGACCAATGGCACAATCCGCAAGTCTCTACGACAAACGGTTCAAGAGATACACTGAGGGGGTGTGGCCTAAGGGGGCGTGGTCTAAGGATCGGGGGAGTGGTCAACATCGACCAATGAAAGGTGGTCAACATGGACCAATGAAAAATGAAAGAGCATATCCCTACTGAGTACAATGACACAACCCACAAGACAGAGGGCGCTGTCCATCAATTCAGTAGTGCAACACAGTGATGGCCAATGATGGGTTAAGTGGATGATGTCATTGGCAGGTCAGCTCAGCCATGAGCCCTGAGCCTCACAGCTGTTAAGCCTGAACCAATCAGCCATGAGCACAATGACTTGCATATAATTTCTTTACATGACTGCATTGTCACGTTGATTAAAAGAAAACTATAAGAGATGAAGCGTTGAGACTCGCACAAGAGCACTACAATGAGTAGGCGAAGGGTTGTGCGCGAGATTGTGGCATTTGTGCGATATTGTGGCACTCCTTCGGCGATCGGAACAGAAGGCTAAAAAAAAATTGATTTCTAGAGGGCGATTGCATGGCGGTCAATGGGGAGGAGAACCTTCAAACAAATGGTCGTCAGTTGAGATAGAAATGTCCAATTCCATTTATTTTTCTTTTGTGAGCGGGATGACAGCCGTGTCATCGTTTTGATGTGTTTGTTTTATTTCTACGTCCAAAATTGAGATCACACTCGCAATTCACCCAAGGTAGGGGGAAAAAGATTATTTCAGCTGCTACACTCTAAAATGCAATGCATTCCCAATGGGACCGAAATTTTACTGTTTAAAGTCGATTCGTAGCCAGACGGTGTGGTGAAACTTTACGAGTTCGAATAGCAACTCGAGTTGGAGCAAGCCGGTCGTTTTGATACCTTTCACGTGTATGGGGCGCGAACGCTCTGGCACGAGTGTGTTGGCAAAATCGGTGGAATAAAGAATAATAATAAAAAGAGTATGGATATGTATAGTGTGGGTGGCAACCTGGCTTCGCCAGGTCACCCACACTAATAATAATAATAATAATAATAATAATAATAATAATAATAATAATAAAAGGACTAGACAATTCCGCGCGGGGGAAATTGTGAAAGTGTGGGTGACGCCTGTGCACCGCCGGCCAACGGGGGAGAGGGTCTCTCGCGAGTCTCTATGACAAACGGTTCAAAGGATGCAAAAAGGGGGCGCGGCCTAAGGATCGGGGGAGTGGTCAACATAGACCAATCAAAGAGGATATCCCTACTGAGTGCAATGACACAACCCGCAACACTATTACACAATATTACACTATTACACACTATTACACACTATTACACACTATTACACACTATTACACTATTACACACTATTACACTATTACACACTATTACACACCATTACACTATTACACTATTACACTATTACACACTATAACACTATTACACACTATTACACTATTACACTATTACACACTATTACACAATATTACACTATTACACACTATTACACTATTACACACTATTACACTATTACACACTATAACACTATTACACACTATTACACTATTACACTATTACACACTATTACACTATTACACTATTACACACTATTACACTATTACACACTATTACACTATTACACTATTACACACTATTACACTATTACACACTATTACACTATTACACTATTACACACTATTACACTATTACACTATTACACACTATTACACACTATTACACTATTACACACTATTACACTATTACACTATTACACACTATTACACTATTACACACTATTACACTATTACACACTATTACACTATTACACTATTACACACTATTGCACTATTACACTATTACACTATTACACACTATTACACTATTACACACTATTACACTATTACACACTATTACACTATTACACACTATTACACTATTACACACTATTACACTATTACACACTATTACACTATTACACACTATTACACTATTACACTATTACACACTATTACACTATTACACTATTACACACTATTACACTATTACACTATTACACACTATTACACTATTACACACTATTACACTATTACACTATTACACACTATTACACTATTACACTATTACACACTATTACACTATTACACTATTACACACTATTACACTATTACACTATTACACACTATTACACTATTACACTATTACACACTATTACACACTATTACACTATTACACACTATTACACTATTACACTATTACACACTATTACACTATTACACACTATTACACTATTACACACTATTACACTATTACACTATTACACACTATTACACTATTACACACTATTACACTATTACACTATTACACTATTACACACTATAACACTATTACACTATTACACTATTACACACTATTGCACTATTACACTATTACACACTATTACACTATTACACACTATTACACACTATTACACTATTACACACTATTACACACTATTACACTATTACACTATTACACACTATTACACTATTACACTATTACACACTATTACACTATTACACACTATTACACTATTACACTATTACACACTATTACACTATTACACTATTACACACTATTACACTATTACACTATTACACACTATTACACTATTACACTATTACACACTATTACACTATTACACTATTACACACTATTACACTATTACACTATTACACACTATTACACTATTACACTATTACACACTATTACACACTATTACACTATTACACACTATTACACTATTACACACTATTACACACTATTACACTATTACACTATTACACACTATTACACTATTACACACTATTACACTATTACACACTATTACACTATTACACACTATTACACACTATTACACACTATTACACACTATTTCACACTATTACACACTATTACACTATTACACTATTACACACTATTACACTATTACACTATTACACTATTACACACTATTACACTATTACACACTATTACACTATTACACTATTACACACTATTACACTATTACACTATTACACACTATTACACTATTACACTATTACACACTATTACACTATTACACTATTACACACTATTACACTATTACACTATTACACACTATTACACACTATTACACTATTACACACTATTACACTATTACACTATTACACACTATTACACTATTACACACTATTACACTATTACACACTATTACACTATTACACTATTACACACTATTACACTATTACACACTATTACACTATTACACTATTACACTATTACACACTATAACACTATTACACTATTACACTATTACACACTATTGCACTATTACACTATTACACACTATTACACTATTACACACTATTACACACTATTACACTATTACACACTATTACACACTATTACACTATTACACTATTACACACTATTACACTATTACACTATTACACACTATTACACTATTACACACTATTACACTATTACACTATTACACACTATTACACTATTACACTATTACACACTATTACACTATTACACTATTACACACTATTACACTATTACACTATTACACACTATTACACTATTACACTATTACACACTATTACACTATTACACTATTACACACTATTACACTATTACACTATTCCACACTATTACACACTATTACACTATTACACACTATTACACTATTACACACTATTACACACTATTACACTATTACACTATTACACACTATTACACTATTACACACTATTACACTATTACACACTATTACACTATTACACACTATTACACACTATTACACACTATTTCACTATTACACACTATTACACACTATTACACTATTACACTATTACACACTATTACACTATTCAACTATTACACACTATAACACTATTACACACTATTACACTATTACACACTATTGCACTATTACACTATTACACACTATTACACTATTACACACTATTACACTATTACACACTATTACACTATTACACTATTACACACTATTACACTATTACACACTATTACACACTATTACACTATTACACTATTACACACTATTACACTATTACACTATTACACACTATTACACACTATTACACTATTACACACTATTACACACTATTACACACTATTACACTATTACACACTATTACACACTATTACACTATTACACTATTACACTATTACACACTATTACACTATTACACACTATTACACACTATTACACTATTACACACTATTACACACTATTACACTATTACACACTATTACACTATTACACTATTACACTATTACACACTATTACACTATTACACACTATTACACTATTACACTATTACACACTATTACACTATTACACTATTACACTATTACACACTATTACACTATTACACTATTACACACTATTACACTATTACACTATTACACACTTTTACACTATTACACACTATTACACTATTACACACTATTACACTATTACACACTATTACACTATTACACTATTACACTATTACACACTATAACACTATTACACTATTACACTATTACACACTATTGCACTATTACACTATTACACTATTACACACTATTACACTATTACACACTATTACACTATTACACACTATTACACACTATTACACTATTACACACTATTACACTATTACACACTATTACACTATTACACACTATTACACTATTACACTATTACACACTATTACACTATTACACTATTACACACTATTACACTATTACACTATTACACACTATTACACTATTACACACTATTACACTATTACACTATTACACACTATTACACTATTACACTATTACACACTATTACACTATTACACTATTACACACTATTACACTATTACACTATTACACACTATTACACTATTACACTATTACACACTATTACACACTATTACACTATTACACACTATTACACTATTACACTATTACACACTATTACACTATTACACGCTATTACACTATTACACTATTACACACTATTACACACTATTACACTATTACACACCATTACACTATTACACACTATTACACTATTACACTATTACACACTATTACACTATTACACTATTACACAATATTACACAATTACACACTATTACACACTATTACACTATTACACTATTACACACTATTACACTATTACACACTATTACACTATTACACTATTACACAATATTACACAATTACACACTATTACACACTATTACACACTATTACACACTATTACACTATTACACTATTACACACTATTACACTATTACACTATTACACTATTACACACTATTACACTATTACACGCTATTACACTATTACACTATTACACACTATTACACTATTACACACTATTACACACTATTACACTATTACACTATTACACACTATTACACTATTACACACTATTACACTATTACACTATTACACGCTATTACACTATTACACTATTACACTATTACACACTATTACACTATTACACACTATTACACTATTACACTATTACACACTATTACACTATTACACACTATTACACTATTACACACTATTACACTATTACACTATTACACGCTATTACACTATTACACTATTACACTATTACACACTATTACACACTATTACACTATTACACTATTACACACTATTACACTATTACACACTATTACACTATTACACTATTACACACTATTACACTATTACACTATTACGCTATTACACTATTTCACACTATTACACTATTACACTATTACACACTATTACACTATTACACACTATTACACTATTACACACTATTACACACTATTACACACTATTACACTATTACACACTATTACACTATTACACACTATTACACTATTACACTATTACACACTATTACACTATTACACACTATTACACTTTTACACTATTACACACTATTACACTATTACACTATTACACACTATTACACACTATTACACTATTACACACTATTACACTATTACACTATTACACTATTACACGCTATTACACTATTACACTATTACACAATATTACACTATTACACTATTACACACTATTACACTATTACACACTATTACACTATTACACACTATTACACTATTACACACTATTACACTATTACACACTATTACACACTATTACACTATTACACACTATTACACACTATTACACTATTACACTATTACACACTATTACACTATTAGACACTATTACACTATTACACACTATTACACTATTACACACTATTACACACTATTACACTATTACACACTATTACACTATTACACACTATTACACACTATTACACTATTACACACTATTACACTATTACACTATTACACAATATTACACTATTACACACTATTACACTATTACACACTATTACACTATTACACACTATTACACTATTACACACTATTACACTATTACACACTATTACACTATTACACACTATTACACTATTACACACTATTACACTATTACACACTATTACACACTATTACACTATTACACACTATTACACACTATTACACTATTACACACTATTACACACTATTACACTATTACACACTATTACACTATTACACACTATTACACTATTACACACTATTACACTATTACACTATTACACTATTACACACTATTACACTATTACACTATTACACACTATTACACTATTACACACTATTACACTATTACACACTATTACACTATTACACACTATTACACACTATTACACTATTACACTATTACACACTATTACACTATTACACACTATTATACACTATTACACTATTACACACTATTACACTATTACACTATTACACACTATTACACTATTACACTATTACACAATATTACACTATTACACACTATTACACTATTACACACTATTACACTATTACACACTATTACACTATTACACTATTACACACTATTACACTATTACACACTATTACACTATTACACACTATTACACTATTACACTATTACACACTATTACACTATTAAACCGAGTACAATGGCACAATCCGCAAGTCTCTACGACAAACGGTTCAAGAGATACACTGAGGGGGTGTGGCCTAAGGGGGCGTGGTCTAAGGATCGGGGGAGTGGTCAACATCGACCAATGAAAGGTGGTCAAGATCGACCAATGGCACAATCCGCAAGTCTCTACGACAAACGGTTCAAGAGATACACTGAGGGGGTGTGGCCTAAGGGGGCGTGGTCTAAGGATCGGGGGAGTGGTCAACATCGACCAATGAAAGGTGGTCAACATGGACCAATGAAAAATGAAAGAGGATATCCCTACTGAGTACAATGACACAACCCACAAGACAGAGGGCGCTGTCAGCAATTCAGTACTGCAACACAGTGATGGCCAATGATGGGTTAAGTGGATGATGTCATTGGCAGCTCAGCCACGAGCCACACAGCTGAACCAATCATGAGTGAGCCATGAGCCACACAGGTGAAGCAATCACTATGACTTGCATATTTTCTATCCAATGGATTTCTATGGAGGCAGATGCATGACTGCATTGTCACATTGATTAAAAGAAAACTATAAGAGATGAAGCGTTGTGACGCGCACATGAGCACTACAACGAGTAGGCGAAGGGTTGTGCGCGATATTGTGACATTCGTGCGATATTGTGGCACTCCTTCGGCGATCGGAACAGAAGGCTAAAAAATAGTGTGAAAAATGTGATTTCTAGAGTGCGATTGCATGGCGGTCAATGGGGAGGAGAACCTTCAAACAAATGGTCGTCAGTTGAGATAGAAATGTCCAATTCCATTTATTTTTCTTTTGTGAGCGGGTTGACAGCCGTGTCATCGTTTTGATGTGTTTGTTTTATTTCTACGTCTATAATTGAGATCACACTCGCAATTCACCCAAGGTAGGGGGAAAAAGATTATTTCAGCTGCTACACTCTAAAATGCAATGCATTCCCAATGGGACCGAAATTTTACCGTTTAAAGTCGATTCGTAGCCAGACGGTGCGGTGAAACTTTACGAGTTCGAATAGCAACTCGAGTTGGAGCAAGCCGGTCGTTTTGATACCTTTCACGTGTATGGGGCGCGAACGCTCTGGCACGAGTGTGTTGGCAAAATCGGTGGAATAAAGAATAATAATAAAAAGAGTATGGATATGTATAGTGTGGGTGGCAACCTGGCTTCGCCAGGTCACCCACACTAATAATAATAATAATAATAATAATAATAATAACAACAATGACAACAGTGACGACAACAATAATAACAGTAACATGAATCTTAATGACCTTGGCAAGAGACAGACAAACAAGGAAAAGTAAAATAATAAAAAAATAAATAAAATAAATGTGGCTCAGGCAATAGCAACCATGTTTGCGTATCTGTAATACAATTAGTTACCTTGTGCAGCAGCAAAGGGATGTGTGTTTTACGCTCCTCACGGGAGTGGTCGATCCAACGGAGGACGGCCTCGAACACCGTCTCCTCGCTCTTCACGTTCAGGTCATCCCTCTCAATGATGTCCACCAGTTGCTGCGGGGACAGCTCCACAAACTCCTGTGAGACGTGCAACATCTCCTCAAAGTGGCACACGATGCAGAGATGGGCCTTGCGCCTCAGGTCAGGGCAGCAGTAGATGTCCGTGAACCTCCAGATGCCGACACAGTTTTCCAGAGACAGCTGGCCCTCTAGGAAGTCAGAGCATGCTCCTACTATGCCAGTGACGCGAAGCTGGTCTGCAGCCACCAGAAGCTCTTCCACGTTCTCTGCTGTCACCAGCACAAAGCGTGTGTAGGAGTACTCTATGATGAGCTGCATCATACCCGGGGACACCCCAGGGATAGTGTGGACTGCGTTCTCTGAGTCGCTCCAGCGAGTGAAGAGGGCTCTGTGGGACGCAGAGTATAGAGATATCTGATGAGTAAACAGTAAGCAACATTCTGTCCTGTGTAGTAATTTATTTTCACTGTAGAAGTATAGGGTCTTAGCACAGTAGAAGTATAGTATATTTTTAGAGTAGAAGTACAGTATAGTATCTGTTTACAGTAGAAGTACAGTATAGTATATGTTTACAGTAGAAGTACAGTATAGTATCTGTTTACAGTAGAAATGCAGTATAGTATATGTTTACAGTAGAGGTACAGTATCATATCTGTTTACAGTAGAAGTGTAGTATAGTATATGTTACAGTATAAGTACAGTATATTATCTGTTTACAGTATAAGTACAGTATATTATATGTGTACAGTATAAGTACAGTATAGTATCTGTTTACAGTATAAGTACAGTATATTATCTGTTTACAGTAAAAGTACAGTATGGCATCTGTTTAGGGCAATTCCATGCAAATGTCAACCTCACCATGACAAAATTTAAATAACATGATCATAACCAAACCAATTTCAAATGTATCATCAAGGTCTATACTTTGAAGTACAAAATAGATTTGATCGTAATATTTATGAGAATGCATGTTTTTTCACACTACAGAAGGAGACACGATGATGTAAAAATTAATTTTTTGATTAACCTAATTGTATGACTTTCTGAATGGCCAGAATGGCAAAAAAAAGAATCAACAGATATTTTTCTAACCTCAACTTTGGTCATGAAGGGCTGTTGTATCAATATGTGAATCAATTATGTACTTTGTGTCTTTCCATTGGCAGGTGAAGCATGCTGTTATAATGCCTCTTTATGGGACAGCGAATGTAACATCCATAACGTTTTCCAGGAAAAGTTGTCATAAAATATGCATCTGGAATGCAATGTCAACCAAACTTCCTAAGTAAAGCTAACTTTTATAAAGATGACATATTAGCAACAATTAGTCATTCTGGTCTTATTTTTTGTATTATTTACAAGTGTTATGGATGTTACCGTTATGGATGTTACATTGCAAGTGACGGATGTTACATTGCGAATGTGTGTTGTTAAGTCAGATTATGACCCCTTTGTTTGAAGTATAATTTACACATTTTAGTTACACTTATTGAGATAAAGATGAGCCTGCAATAAGAAATGTTTTGACCTTTTGGATTTTGAGATAGGTGACAAAATACACAGCGTTATGGATGTTACGGAAATTGACAAGCTTTTCGGACACACTGAACACATGATGAAAACTCTGTGAATATCTTTTTCAAAGAATAACATGTTTACTATCACTTTGTAGGGAAGGGTTTGAGGTACCCAAAAAAACCTGGCATTTCCTCTCAAGGAATGAATCACAACATTTTTGCGTTATGGATGTTACACGTCTGAAATAGACAAAAAACACTATCAAAAATGTGTGTTGTTAAGTCCGATTATGACCCCTTTGTTTGATTTAAATCAGAAGTATTTTATGACTCCTTGTTAAAATCCAATATATTTCCAGACACAACTTTTTCACACATTGTTGGTCTATCTAGGCAGAGCAGTGTCCACGTTAGCCTACTGCTAATCGGCTGCTGTCGGCCATCTCCCCCTCGCGTCTGCTCAGCCTACATGTGTATTTGTTATTGTTTTGCCGAGTATCGTGACAAGAAACCCACCCCAAAAAACACAGAAACCCCAAATGAAACCAAACATAAAGTAAATTAGTATTATTCCAGGGACGACATTTCAAGACAGGCCCCAGGAATGAAGGATGCAGTGACCATAAGAGAAGGAGTCAAGCAGAGGGTTCAGAAACGCCACATGTCCATGTCCCTTATGGAGGCTTACCGCTGCACTTCCAACCAAAGAGGACAAGTCCTGGGTCAGTTTTGATCAGATTCGTGAACACCTCAATCCTCACATGGATAACAGAGGGAGATACCATTTCTCTGAACCAGTTCAGGCAGAATGAATTGGACTTGATTTTTTATAACTTTCTTTTTCATGGTGAGGTTGACATTTTCATGGAATTGCTCCAAAACTCATTTTCTGATTTAACTGATATTAATATTGCTGTTCTCTGTATAGAAAACACTTTTTTATGTTAATCAAATAAAGAGCAATTTTCCAAAAACTTTTTGTAATTTATTTTCAGAAGTGACTGATATTTTGAAACTATTTAAGACAAAAAAAAAGAAAAGATTTGTGATGTCACAGTATGATGTCATAATAGAACATTCTAGACCATTTGTGATGTCATAGTATGATGTCATAATCGAGATTCTAGAACATTTGTGTTCTATATATATTCAATCATTCTCTCAGCATTTGCTGGCATTTTTTCAGACTACAACATGAATCCAGACTGGTTTGACCCTCAAAATGGTCCACCGAAGTCAAACACATGTGGGTAAAGCCCTATTTTAGTGTTTAGTGTTTTTTGTCTATTTCAGACGTGTAACATCCATAACGCAAAAATGTAACATCCATAACGGCACTTTTTTGTGATTCATTCCTTGAGAGGAAATGCCAGGTTTTCCTGAATGTGCTTTTTGGGTACCTCAAAGCCTTCCCTACAAAGCGATAGTAAACATGTTATTCTTTGAAAAAGATATTCACAGAGTTTTCATCATGTGTTCAGTGAGTCCGAAAAGCTTGGGCAATTCCAACGTTATGTATGTTACATTCAGAGAGAACATTGGAAACTTAACTTAACATTGACAAGGCATCGATTTGAATTGGAAGTATAATTTACACATTTTAGTTACACTTATTGAGATAAAGAGCCTACAGTAAGAAATGTTTTGACCTTCTGGATTTTGAGATAGGTGACAAAATACACAGCGTTATGGATGTTACGGAAATTGACAAATACTAACCAAGCTAACCTGAACCAAACTAACCTGAACCAAGCTAGGCTGAACCAAGCTAACCTGAACCAAGCTAACCTGAACCAAGCTAAACTTACCTGAAATAGTCACTGCAGTCACACAGGAGGGCCTTGTGGGCATTCAACTCAGTGCTGTTGACTTTAATAACCACATCACAGAGCCTTCCCTCCAGATGCAGCTCATTAAGGATTGTACAGGACATTGTTTCCTTTTCCATGTGGTGATTTTAAATTGTATCTACAGAATATATTCAAGTTTACAGACGAGTAGCTGGAAACAACAAGTGATATCTTCACTTGGTCTTCTGAGATCTGATATCATCTGAGAGAATTGTTATACTGTACACAAATGTTCTAGAATGTTCTATTATGACATCATACTGTGACATCACAAATGTTCTAGAATGTTCTATTATGACATCATACTTGTTTCTTTGTTTGTTTATTTACACATATAAAAACAATTACATATATAATACAATATAATCCACAAGGGATGTGTAGGAGAATTGCCTAAAAACCCTCTAGGGGCTTGCATGTGGCATTCACCAAGAAGCTAAATTACATTATATCAAGATAAAACTCTTCCAATCTTAATAACAGTGCTTGTGACCACAACTCGGCCCGCCCCCTTCTCGTCTAGGCGTTCTAGAGTTTTTTTTTTTTTTACATTATTATAAATTGAATGTATAAGTACTTGTTTACTATAAAAACGAACAGTTAGAATATCTAAAATAGTATCATTCCTTTGTTTAAAAATTGGTTGTTCACGGACTTTATTTCAATGAAACGGGGGCGTAATTACTGTATTTGCATGTGAATCAAACCCGCAGAGATTTACATTGGGGGAGTGTTAGAGCGACGCACTGGCTGTCTGTTTACACTTTCAATGGGATTATCATTACGTTGCAGCAGCTGCACTCTGGATCAGAAAGAGATGAATGCATCGGATCTAATGAACAAGTACATGAACTTTGTTAAACCAGTTGATTCAGTCTCGGCTCACCGGTGAAAACACCGCGCTATTCAACGGAATTAACTATGAGATCGGTCGAGATGCGTCTGCATGGGTAAGTTTAAGAATGTTTGTTTACAGTAGCAGCCAACTCTTTACAATTCCGCATCTTTGATAAAACTACACCAAGTTTTTCTGCCGACCACAAGTCCAACCATGTCACGTTTATTGTGTTATTACGACGAGCCCATGCTACATTAATGTTAGCGTTAGCTAGCTAGCTAGCTAGCCACACAGCCATGTAAGTTAAAGTTGCTAACGTTATATTGATAGCTATTGTTTCAGATAGCAAGGTGGAGAGCTGTAAACAAGACGAAAGTGTATGGATGCAGGGTCCATGTGTGTGTGTGTGTGTGTGTGTGTAATAACAACAAGTTTATAATCTCAGCACTGTATCTGTATCTCTGTGTGTGTGTTGGGTCTTGAGGGGGTTGATTGAAAATGTTATTAACAGATTGCAGAATGGGTACAGTACAATACAGCTCAATACACACAATTGTTAAGGGGATGCAGACCAGAGAAAGACTTTCGTCTTGTTTACATCAGGGTCCCCCATTTTCAATTCATCATAACATTGACATACATGACATACAGGTAGACAGTACTGCTACATCAGTATCTAAGAGAGGTGATGAGCATCAGATAGCAAGGTGGAGAGCTACATAACATTAGGTTGTGGTGGCTAGAAGGGATATGAGAACTGTGTGTGTGTGTGTAACTAGGAGGGATATGAGCACTGTGTGTGTGTAACTAGGAGGGATATGAGCACTGTGTGTGTGTAACTAGGAGGGATATGAGCACTGTGTGTGTGTGTAACTAGGAGGGATATGAGCACTGTGTGTGTGTAACTAGGAGGGATATGAGCACTGTGTGTGTGTGTGTGTGTGTGTAGTTTAAGATGCTGCATCATCACCTCTTAACCACTGAGTCCAGCTAGTTTAAGATGCTGCATCACCTCTTAACCACTGAGTCCAGCTAGTTTAAGATGCTGCATCACCTCTTAACCACTGAGTCCAGCTAGTTTAAGATGCTGTATCATCACCTCTTAACCACTGAGTCCAGCTAGTTTAAGATGCTGCATCACCTCTTAACCACTGAGTCCAGCTAGTTTAAGATGCTGCATCACCTCTTAACCACTGAGTCCAGCTAGTTTAAGATGCTGCATCACATCTTAACCACTGAGTCCAGCTAGTTTAAGATGCTGTATCATCACCTCTTAACCACTGAGTCCAGCTAGTTTAAGATGCTGCATCACCTCTTAACCACTGAGTCCAGATAGTTTAAGATGCTCATCACCTCATGACATGAGGACCGTGCGTATGTGCAACTAGGAGGGACATGAGGACCGTGTGTATGTGTAACTAGGAGGGACATGAGGACCGTGTGTATGTGTAACTAGGAGGGACATGAGGACCGTGTGTATGTGTAACTAGGAGGGACATGAGGACTGTGTGTGTAACTAGGAGGGATATGAGGACTGTGTGTGTAACTAGGAGGGATATGAGCACTGTGTGTGTGTAACTAGGAGGGATATGAGGACTGTGTGTGTGTAACTGTGACACTGACATCCATCACTTCAATCATACATTATTTTATTATTTATACATCAGAGAATGGCCCATGCCACTGAGTGAGGACTTTGTTGCTTTTTCTCATTGTGACATAGATTTAACAATAATTCTGCTTGCAGCTTGATGTGTGTATGTGTAACTACCCCCCACCCCACCTCATACAATGTACAGTTTCTTCATCAAATACTCTCTTCTTCTTTTTTAACTCTTAGCATATCAGGTAAGTGTGTGTGTAAGCAGCTTGCAGAGCTACATAACATTAGGTTGTGGTGGCTAGGAGGGATATGAGAACTGTGTGTGTGTGTGTGTGTGTGTGTGTGTGTGTGTGTGTGTGTGTGTGTGTGTGTGTGTAACTAGGAGGGATATGAGCACTGTGTGTGTGTGTGTAACTAGGAGGGATATGAGCACTGTGTGTGTGTGTGTAACTAGGAGGGATATGAGGACTGTGTGTATGTGTAACTAGGAGGGATATGAGGACTGTGTGTATGTGTAACTGTGACACTGACATCCATCACTTCAATCATACATTATTTTATTATTTATGCATCAGAGAATGGCCCATGCCACTGAGTGAGGACTTTGTTGCTTTTTCTCGTTGTGACATAGATTTAACAATAATTCTGGTGTCAAAGCAGCATGGGGGGGGGGGTACATAGCTTCACAGTCCTATACAGTCCAGATAGGGGGTCCTGGAGAGACAGGGGTCCTGAGGAGAGAGAACTCTGATGGCAGCACTTAATTATGTTAATGTTATTCAGGTGAGGGGCGTTGCTGGAGGGGTTTTGTTGACGCCCAGTTGAAACTGTCTGAAGTGTGAAAAGTGGCTTTCCTTTGAGACGGCTTTTCACCTCTTAGGTATTCTAGAACACAGCCAGTTTTAGAAGTTATAATTGAGCACATCGTGTTCAAAACATTCTCAGATTTCAACATATGACACATCATTTGAAAGCTTAGATTCTGTACTTTAGCAATCTGGAATAATCTGAAAAATTGAAATGTAGAGATCTGGCACAAAGCGCTGTGAGGTGACACATATATGCTTACCACTTGTATCTATTGCTATGTCTGCCCACTACAATCACATGAGCTGTCTAACGCCTGTCCCGTCTCCCTGTCCCCCTGTGAGTTGCTGTCCTGGAGTGCTGACCGGAGTGTCGGACGTCCCGTGATGAAGGCCGGGAGAATGCGACCCCCTCTGCGTGCCCCCCTGTCTCGGGAGGAGAGTGCCGGACGTCCCGCGATGATGTCGGGGAGTTCGCGACCCTCTCTGCGCCGCCCCTATCTCCCTGTCTCCGGCTGTCCCTGAGCAATGACCGGAGTGTTGAATGTCCCGTGACTAAGATGGGGAGGACGTGGCTCTATTTGCGCCGCCCCTGTGCCTCAAATAGATCCGCTATCAGCTCTATCTTCAATCTTTCAAAATGTTCAGTTGCTATTGCATGCACTCATCTGTGTTTCACTACACACTTGAGTGCATGCTTACCAACTGTAAGTCTGCAACACTACTATCACCGACATCTAAGAAGGGAGATCCCCCCTTGAATGGCCCTTCTAAGGTTTCTCTCCTCCACACTGCCTGTGGAGCATTTTTCCCTATTGTTAGGTTTTAGTGAGTTTTTCCTTACCTTCGCGTGGGGTATGTCTGGGAGTGCTTGCATTCTTTCATTTATTTGCATTTATCTTAAATTTTTTGGACCTTATGGTGTTCTTGTTCTGTTCTTGACTTATTGTTATGTTTTCTTCTTGACTTGTTTAAAGAAGACCTGTACGGCCCATGGGGACATTAACATGTGTTGTCGGGCCTTATAAATAAATTTGATTTGATTTGATTTGAATGCAGTCTAAACAGTCATACATATTTAATTCAACTTCAGCCCTGATCATAACCATTTATTTTTAGATTTTTTTGTAATGTCAGATAAAAAATGAAATACTCCCACTTTTCTGAAAAGAGTTGATGTTAAATCTGACATTACAAAAAATCCATCAAAATCTGTGTTGCTGCTAATCATTGACACATGCCTAGCCTTTAATAATCCCCCCCAGAAAAATTTACTTTGCATTTGATATATTGAAAATATTTTCCTTTTTGTGTGTTTTTTTCAACAATAATTTGTGATGCCATCACACAAACTGGCATTTAAAGGGTAAACATTCAAAAATGTATTGAATATGTGTTTTCTTTTCTTTTTTACAATAATTTGTGATGCCCATCACAAACACTGGCATTTAAAGGGTAAAAATTCTAAAAATCCTGCACCAGAATGCAGGAAATTAAGTTTTTGTAACAAAATAATTGTGTGTGTGTGTGTGTGTGTGTGTGTGTGTGTGTGTGTGTGTGTGTGTGTGTGTGTGTGTGTGTGTGTGTGTGTGTGTGTGTGTGTGTGTGTGTGTGTGTGTGTGTGTGTGTGTGTGTGTGTGTGTGTGTGTGTGTGTGTGTGTGTGTGTGTGTGTGTGTGTGTGTGTGTGTGTGTGTGTGTGTGTGTGTGTGTGTGTGTGTGTGTGTGTGTGTGTGTGTGTGTGTGTGTGTGTGTGTGTGTGTGAGTGAGTGAGTGAGTGAGAGAGAAGGACAATTGCTGAAATACAGTTGTTCTTAATTTTCTCACTTGCTATGTGAGAATGTTAGTTATTATGTTCTCAATGCCCCTTGCATTGTATGAGTTGTGTGGAAGCGTTTGCTAGTTCTAGTGCTATCCCTTTGTACATTGTGGTTGTGTCTGACAAAAGTTAACAATAAATAATGGTATTAGGAATACATTTGACTCCTGCGTGAACTGTGCATAGCTGAATAGACTGTATTTTAACGCCGGTCATATGGTGGTACTTGGAGAGCCAGCTACGTTCTCAGGTGGTACTTGGTGTAAAAAGTTTGAGAACCACTGGCTTAGAAGATAATAGATAATAACACTTGTGAGTTGCTTAGATCAGTGGTTCTCAACTGGTCTAGCCTCGGGACCCAACATCTTCCTAGTCATTAAGTCACGACCCAAATTCTTTAACCACTATGATTTATTTCCATATTTTTTTTTTTGCAGTAATACACAATCTTTCATGCACTGTTAAAAACATGAAATAAACACAAAAAAGTGCAACAAAAGTGCAACTAGGGCTAAAAACCCAATGAAATAAAATAATAATAAATAATATAATGCTTCTTAGCAGATTTCTTAGCTTAACATAACAGACCTAAGTTTGGGGGAACTAATGGGATAACTGGGGTTGCAACCAAAGTGCAACTAGGGCTAAAAACCCAATGAAATAAAATAATAATATTAATAATAAATAATATATCCTTCTTAGCAGACTTCTTAGCTTAACATCCCAGGGAACTAAAGGGATAACTGGGGATGTTGTTTGCTCCTGACAAGAGTCTCAAAGTCTGGGGTGATGGTAGACAAAGCAACTCGGAGGTCATGCTCACTGTCCAATCAGTTCCTCTGCTTTGTCTTCAGCTGGACCAGAGCTGAGAAGCCACTTTCACAAAGATAGGTAGTAAAAAAAAGATATTATAAAAAAAAAAAAATTACACATCCGCGACCCACTCAAAATGGCCCACCAGTTGAGAAACACTGGCTTAGATAATAGATAGTAACCCTGTCTTGTGTTGCTTAGATAATAGATAACACCTATAACCCTGTGTTGTGTTACTAAGATAATATATAACACATAACCCTGTGTTGTGTTACTATTACTAAGATAATATATAACATATAACCCTGTGTTGTGTTACTAAGGTAATATATGACCTTAATAACAATACAATGCCAAGTGAAAGCCATTCATGGTCATACTGTTTTCATGCATTTTTTCCCCCCTTCAAGTGAATAAACACATACATAACTGTGCCTTTTGTGTCTCGATGATGATGCCACATACAATGACAAGTGGAAACTACTCTATATGGGCATAGTGTTCAGCACTGGGCCTAGTTAGTTTAAATTGTGGCTGTGTCGCCCTCTAGAGGGGAGTGGAGGGTGTCGCAGCTGGTTTCCCCAGCAGAGCTGAGCTGTTGCACAGCCCAAGGGCATCTGGAGATCAGAGCCACTAGCTGGTTGTACTCAAGTGTTTACGTTCCTCTGTTCTCCTCCGTCTCTGTCACTGGACACGACACGCGTCACATGTTTCTGACATGGATCCTGTTCCAAATGTGTATTTCATAACCAGTGATGCCAAGTAATCTGATTACTGATTACTCCTTTAAAAAGTTATCTAGTTACTTTACTGATTACTTGATTACTAAGTTACTTTGAAAGTAACTAGGTTACAAAGTCGTCGTCGTCCCCACGCTGCTGCCACAACATAAGAATGACAACAGTTTTTATTTTATTTTTTATAATACTTTATTGAAAGTGCATAATGTCATAACTCATGATTGGCTGCTCATTGGCTGTGCGAGCGCACGTCCCATCTCCGGTCTCGCTGACTGTACCCCTGGCTCTCTTATCATCGGCATTATGAGATATAGTAACTAAATAGTAACGCACAGCCACTTGGAAAAGTAACTGTAATCAGATTACTGGCTTGTAAAAAGTAACAAGTTAGATGACTATTTACTGAAAAAAGTTATCAGATTAGGGGTCGGGAACCTATGGCTCGCGAGTCATATATGGCTCTTCTGGTGACAGCATATGGCTCCCAGAATTTTTTGAGTAAAAACATTTTTTTTTTTTTTTTTTTTTAATACTTGTGATATTTCTTAATAATACTGTGTCATTTTAAAGTAAACAGAAATTAGTTTTGAAGATACAGCTAATAGTATCTGTAGCTGAAGATATAGCGAGCAGCCTGAAGACCAGCTGATTCTTAAAACTTGGAACGAGCTTCCTGTGACATACCACACAATGCAGCGTGAGTATTGCCGTATTGACCATGTTTGGCTCGACATGTGCATGTGGGCAGTCATTCTCACATATGAGGAACATTAAGACCAACCTACGCTCACGTTTAACTGATGGAAGCCTCAACGCCTGCATGAAGCTCAACCTAGTCACCACGTATGAACCAGATTACAAGGCCATCAGCAAAACCATGCAGCACCAGAAGTCGCATTAAAAGTAAGACATATTTAATTTATTATACGTTAAAAATACTATATGGCTCTCAATGAAATATATTTAGAAATATTTGGCTTTTATGGCTCTCCCAGTCAAAAAGGTTCCTGACCCCTAGTTACTGGCATCACTGTTCATAACGGAAGGGTGTGATACAGGGTGGAGCTGATGAAGAGTGTGATACAGGGTGGAGCTGATGAAGGGTGTGATGCAGGGTGGAGCTGATGAAGAGTGTGATGCAGGGTGGAGCTGATGAAGAGTGTGATACAGGGTGGAGCTGATGAAGAGTGTGATGCAGGGTGGAGCTGATGAAGAGTGTGATACAGGGTGGAGCTGATGAAGAGTGTGATGCAGGGTGGAGCTGATGAAGAGTGTGATGCAGGGTGGAGCTGATGAAGAGTGTGATGCAGGGTGGAGCTGATGAAGGGTGTGATGCAGGGTGGAGCTGATGAAGAGTGTGATGCAGGGTGGAGCTGATGAAGAGTGTGATACAGGGTGGAGCTGATGAAGAGTGTGATGCAGGGTGGAGCTGATGAAGAGTGTGATGCAGGGTGGAGCTGATGAAGGGTGTGATGCAGGGTGGAGCTGATGAAGGGTGTGATGCAGGGTGGAGCTGATGAAGAGTGTGATGCAGGGTGGAGCTGATGAAGGGTGTGATGCAGGGTGGAGCTGATGAAGAGTGTGATGCAGGGTGGAGCTGATGAAGAGTGTGATGCAGGGTGGAGCTGATGAAGAGTGTGATACAGGGTGGAGCTGATGAAGAGTGTGATGCAGGGTGGAGCTGATGAAGAGTGTGATGCAGGGTGGAGCTGATGAAGAGTGTGATACAGGGTGGAGCTGATGAAGAGTGTGATGCAGGGTGGAGCTGATGAAGAGTGTGATGCAGGGTGGAGCTGATGAAGAGTGTGATGCAGGGTGGAGCTGATGAAGGGTGTGATGCAGGGTGGAGCTGATGAAGAGTGTGATACAGGGTGGAGCTGATGAAGAGTGTGATGCAGGGTGGAGCTGATGAAGAGTGTGATGCAGGGTGGAGCTGATGAAGAGTGTGATGCAGGGTGGAGCTGATGAAGAGTGTGATACAGGGTGGAGCTGATGAAGAGTGTGATGCAGGGTGGAGCTGATGAAGAGTGTGATACAGGGTGGAGCTGATGAAGAGTGTGATGCAGGGTGGAGCTGATGAAGAGTGTGATGCAGGGTGGAGCTGATGAAGAGTGTGATGCAGGGTGGAGCTGATGAAGAGTGTGATGCAGGGTGGAGCTGATGAAGGGTGTGATGCAGGGTGGAGCTGATGAAGAGTGTGATGCAGGGTGGAGCTGATGAAGAGTGTGATGCAGGGTGGAGCGAGCTGATGAACTGTTAAACAACATCATAGGAGATCAATGCCATCGGACTTGATTATATTGATACTAGGCAATACATCATCTGTAACTCTAGCTACTCTAGTTTATACCTAATATGAGACGTCTAATAATCACTCTATAACGCAGCTTTGTACTATTACTGATATATTGTATTTCTAATTTAAACTTGTATTATACTTTGTAAGTGTGTATATGTATGTGTGTGTGTGTGTGTGTGTGTGTGTGTGCGGCGTGCGTGCGTGCGTGCGTGTGTGTGTAATATAACCTATGTTTTTATGAAACTCTTTTAACTCTTATCAATTTATGTTAACGTATACAGCACTAATTCTTTGTGAAATGAAAGATGCAAATAAACAGATGTAAAAAAAAAAAAAACAGATCACATGATGTGCTGTCCCGAAACGAACACAGAGATGACACACCATGTGACTTAAACTTAAATATGGTGGGTATAATATACCTAAATATATAACCTGAATGGTTGGTGTGTAAATATGTCAACGGTGGTACATATATAACCTAATGCTGCTCTGATTAAAGGTGATGCTAAAGTGGTATGTGGTCCAGTTATGCTGCTCTGATTAAAGGTTGTGTTAAAGTGGTATGTGGTCCAGTTATGCTGCTCTGATTAAAGGTGATGTTAAAGTGGTATGTGGTCCAGTTATGCTGCTCTGATTAAAGGTTGTGTTAAAGTGGTATGTGGTCCAGTTACGCTGCTCTGATTAAAGGTGATGTTAAAGTGGTATGTGGTCCAGTTATGCTGCTCTGATTAAACGTGACGTTAAAGTGGTATGTGGTCCAGTTATGCTGCTCTGATTAAAGGTTATGTTAAAGTGGTATGTGGTCCAGTTATGCTGCTCTGATTAAAGGTGACGTTAAAGTGGTATGTGGTCCAGTTATGCTGCTCTGATTAAAGGTGACGTTAAAGTGGTATGTGGTCCAGTTATGCTGCTCTGATTAAAGGTTATGTTAAAGTGGTATGTGGTCCAGTTATGCTGCTCTGATTAAAGGTTGTGTTAAAGTGGTATCTGGTCCAGTTATGCTGCTCTGATTAAAGGTTATGTTAAAGTGGTATGTGGTCCAGTTATGCTGCTCTGATTAAAGGTTATGTTAAAGTGGTATGTGGTCCAGTTACGCTGCTCTGATTAAAGGTTGTGTTAAAGTGGTACAGATGAAGCCTTTAGTTTTCATGGACGCTTTGCCGCGACGCGCGCATGGTGATATCACGTCGTTGGAATTAATTGGGAACCCAGGCTGCTGTTCTGTTTTATGCCGCCAGGAGGCGCAAAGTCATTAGACGGACGCTACAACGTCTTACAGTATATACTGTATAACGATCTGTATATGTTTTGTTGTCTAAAATAAATACCATACCATATGTCTACAGGCGTTCTAAACCTTTAAATTACAATGCTTGGCATTCCAATAACACACAACTAACCACACAACATTATATTAATCGATTGAATTTAATTTGTATACGTTCAAACATACCGGACAGTATTGGGGTCCTTTGACTGGTACAGGTCCTGCAGGGTCTCACTCTTGTACTGGCCGAAGCCAACAAGGGCCAGGCCCTCCTGCCCGGGCAGCAGAGACCTCTCTTTGGCCGACTCGAATGCCCGGATATAGTGGACCAACTCCACATAGTCCACATAGGCACTCGAGTAGCGAGTTAAGGCATCCTAAAGACAGATACAATGAGACAGTTCAGTTATTAGACAGTTCAGTTATAGAAGTTTTCTATTTGTACCTACCCCTAGCAGACTGTACAGCATGTATTGTGTTCAATTACACTTGCTTGACTTGCTCACAATAGAAACACACAGTAATACAGTAGATGCTTTGTTTTATCCTATCCTTAAGGGAATTCGTTTTGTGCCATTAATTCACATTACCTGGCATTAGCAATAGAATGACGAACAGCAAGATGCATGTCATGTCAGCATGTATTGTGTTCAATTACACTTGCTTGACTTGCTCACAATATAAACACACAGTAATACAGTAGATGCTTTGTTTTATAAAGCGCGCACACACGGTGTTATAACCAAATAACGCTCTGATTAACAAATAGTAATATATAGGTTTCTTTAGACTAGAATAAGTTAAATGAACTTACAGTCTCTGAAAAGTTGGTCAGTGTGTCTCTGGAAAGTTTAACGCACGCTGTGTCATTCATCAATAGTAATATATATCGCGCACACACACAGTGTTATAACCAAATAACGCTCTGATTAACAAACGCATTCATCAATAGTAATATATATAGCGCGCACGCACGCACACACACGACGCACACACACGGTGTTATAACCAAATAACGCTCTGATTAACAAATAGTAATATATAGGTTTCTTTAGACTAGAATAAGTTAAATTAACTTACCGTCTCTGAAAAGTTGCAGCAGGTCAGTGTGTCTCTGGAAAGTTTAACGCTGGTCTGTAACGCTGTGACTGAGCTATAATCCAAATGTTGAAAGAGTGCCAACACAGATCCAAAAACAGTTTAACCTATTGGTAAACAAACGCATTGTTGAAAATATACACTGCCTGCTGTTGTGACATTGTTTAAGATATTATTGACTAGTTTACGTTTGAAAAATAAACACGACTCCAGTTGCAAAACAAAGTCTTCTTTTCTTCTTCTTCTTCTTCTTCTTCTTCTTCTTCTTCTTCTTCTTCTTCTTCTTCTTCTTCTTCTTCTTCTTCTTCTTCTTCTTCTTCTTCTTCTTCTTCTTCTTCTTCTTCTTCTTCTTCTTCTTCTTCTTCTTCTTCTTCTTCTTCTTCTTCTTCTTCTTCTTCTTCTTCTTCTTCTTCTTCTTCTTCTTCTTCTTCTTCTTTCTTTTTCTTTTTCTTTTTCTTTTTCTTTTTCTTTTTCTTCTCCTAAATGTGGATACAGCAGCGCAGCATCCACAAACTCGCAACAGCGCCACTATATGGCCAAAATAATACATGGTTTAACAAATGGTGGTTTAAATGCATTAACAAAAAGCCGGCGCGTCGGGTAGATGTCACCACCAGCTGTGTGAGAGCGCCCCCGCTGGTCATTGTTACCATTAACCATGCCCAAACGGCCCCCAAACGGTCCCCTAACAGTTGTTCCAGGACTTTTCATGGCTGTATCTGTATGTGGTCCAGTTATGCTGCTCTGATTATAGGTTATGTTAAAGTGGTATGTGGTCCAGTTACGCTGCACTGATTATAGGTGATGTTAAAGTGGTGTGTGGTCCAGTTATGCTGCTCTGATTAAAGGTGATGTTAAAGTGGTGTGTGGTCCAGTTACGCTGCACTGATTATAGGTTATGTTAAAGTGGTATGTGGTCCAGTTACGCTGCACTGATTATAGGTTATGTTAAAGTGGTATGTGGTCCAGTTACGCTGCTCTGATTAAAGGTGATGTTAAAGTGGTATGTGGTCCAGTTACGCTGCACTGATTATAGGTTATGTTAAAGTGGTATGTGGTCCAGTTACGCTGCACTGATTATAGGTTATGTTAAAGTGGTATGTGGTCCAGTTACGCTGCTCTGATTAAAGGTGATGTTAAAGTGGTATGTGGTCCAGTTACGCTGCTCTGATTAAAGGTTATGTTAAAGTGGTATGTGGTCCAGTTACGCTACTCTGATTATAGGTTATGTTAAAGTGGTATGTGGTCCAGTTATGCTGCTCTGATTAAAGGTTATGTTAAAGTGGTATGTGGTCCAGTTATGCTGCTCTGATTAAAGGTTGTGTTAAAGTGGTTTGTGGTCCAGTTACGCTGCACTGATTAAAGGTTATGTTAAAGTGGTATGTGGTCCAGTTACGCTGCTCTGATTACATCCCGTTGAAGTTAACAGGCTTCAAATGTGAAAAAGTATATCATCTTCATACATTTTTTATTTTATATTGCGTTTTCTATGCAAACATATTTTTTCTTCAAAATAGCTAGTAACTCATGGATTCAGATACATGTAGTGGAGTAAAACGTACAACATTTCCCTTGAAATGTAATGGAGTAAAAAAGTATAAAGTTCCCTAAAATGAAAATACTCACATGAAGTACAAGTAACTCGAGTACAAATACTTAGTTACTTTCCACCACTAGCCTTTATAATGTATTATAAAGTCACTGTGCAATATTGGATGCCGTCCTTATGTTTTGCAAAAGCTCCATATCCAGTTAGAGCTGCATGAGGCAGCTTCTGGGAGATGAGCGTGAGTGAGTCCACCTGCCGGCAGCAATAAAGCGGAGCTCTGCATCACTGTTGAAGCCAACGCCAGAGCAACACAGGTCTTCCACAGACTCCCAGAGCAACACAGGTCTTCCACAGACTCCCAGAGCAACACAGGTCTTCCACAGACTCCCAGAGCAACACAGGTCTTCCACAGACTCCCAGAGCAACACAGGTCTTCCACAGACTCCCAGAGCAACACAGGTCTTCCACAGACACCCAGAGGCACTGGCTGCTTTAAACTGCATTCAAAACCACACCTGGCCCAAACATGTGATTGGTTATCGATGAAGGACGCTGGTGTTTTTTTTTTTACACCACTGGGCCACATACCACTTTAACACAACCTATGGATACACAAACGTCATGTAGAATGTGGACTTTTACTTTAGATACTTAAGTACACGCAATAGCAAAGTCTGACACTGTTGACCACTAGGAGCTGCCCAGTACAACCACAGTCTGACACTGTTGACCACTAGGAGCTCTGCTCTTCCTCCTCCTCCTCCTCCTCCCTCTCCTCCTCCCTCTCCTCCTCCTCCTCTTCTTCCTCCTGCTCCTCCTCCTCCTCATCCTCCTCCTCCTCCTCCTCTCCTCCTCCTCCTCCTCCTCCCTCTCCACCTCCTCTTCCTCCACCTCTTCCTCCTCCTCCCCCTCTCTCCTCTTCCTCCTCCTCCCTCTCCTCCTCCTCCTCCTCTTCTTCCTCCTGCCCCTCCTCCTCCTCCTCCCTCTCCACCTCCTCTTCCTCCTCCTCCCCCTCTCTCCTCTTCCTCCTCCTCCTCCCTCTCCTCCTCCTCCTCCTCTCTCCTCCTCCCTCTCCACCCCCTCCTCCTCTTCCTCCTCCTCCTCCTCCCCCTATCTCCTCTTCCTCCTCCCTCTCCTCCTCATCCCTCTCCACCTCCTCCTCCTCCCCCTCTCTCCTCTTCCTCCTCCTCCTCCCTCTCCTCCTCCTCCCCTCTCTCCTCTTCCTCCTCCTCCTCCCCTCTCTCCTCCTCCTCCTCCCTCTCCACCTCCTCCTCCTCTTCCTCCTCCTCCCCTATCTCCTCTTTCTCCTCCTCCTCCCTCTCCACCTCCTCCTCCTCTCTTTTCTCCTCCTCCTCCTCCCTCTCCACCTCCTCCTCCTCTTCCTCCTCCTCCTCCTATCTCCTCTTCCTCCTCCTGCTCCTCCTCATCCTCCTGCTCCTCCTCCCCCTCCACCTCCTCATCCTCCTCCTCCTCCTCCCCTCCTCATCCCTCTCCTCCTCCTCTTCCTCCACCTCCTCTTCCTCCTCCTCCACCTCCTCCTCCTTCTCCTCATCCTCCTCCTGCTCCTCCTCCTCCTCCTCCTCCTCCACCTCCTCCTCCTCTCCTCATCCTCTCCCTCCTCCTCCTCTCCCTCCTCCTCCTCTTCCTCCACCTCCTCCTCCTCCTCCCTCTTCTCCTCCTCTTCCTCCACCTCCTCCTCCTCCTCCCTCTCCTCCTCCTCCTCCTCCTCCTCCTCCTCTTCCTCATCCTCCTCTTCCCCTCAGTT
>NW_028169669.1:7500-26220 GCF_963971535.1 Notolepis coatsorum | reverse complement strand
ACTGTCTGCAGATCCTGGCCTCTCGCTCCAACTTCTGATGATCTAAAAGCGACAAGCGATTATATTAATAACATCTCTTATATTAATAACATCTCTTATATTAATAACATCTCTTATATTAATAACATTTCTTATAACATCTCTTATATTAATAACATCTCTTATATTAATATCATCTCTTATAACATCTCTTATATTAATAACATCTCTTATAACATCTCTTATATTAATAACATCTCTTATATTAATAACATCTCTTATAACACCTCTTATATTAATAACGCCTCTTATAACATCTCTTATATTAATAACATCTCTTATATTAATAACATCTCTTATACACTCTTATATTAATAACATCTCTTATATTAATAACATCTCTTATATTAATAACATCTCTTATAACCATCTCTTATATTAATAATATCTCTTATATTAATAACATCTCTTATAACATCTCTTATATTAATAACATATCTTATATTAATAACATCTCTTATAACATCTCTTATATTAATAACATCTCTTATATTAATAACATCTCTTATAACATCTCTTATATTAATAACATCTCTTATATTAAATAACATCTCTTATAACATCTCTTATATTAATAACATCTCTTATATTAATAACATCTCTTATAACATCTCTTATATTAATAACATCTCTTATAACATCTCTTATATTAATAACATTTCTTATAACATCTCTTATATTAATAACATCTCTTATAACATCTCTTATATTAATAACATCTCTTATATTAATAACATCTCTTATATTAATAACATCTCTTATATTAATAACATTTCTTATAACATCTCTTATATTAATAACATCTCTTATATTAATAACATATCTTATAACATCTCTTATATTAATAACATCTCTTATATTAATAACATCTCTTATAACATCTCTTATATTAATAACATCTCTTATATTAATAACATCTCTTATAACATCTCTTATATTAATAACATCTCTTATATTAATAACATCTCTTATATTAATAACATCTCTTATAATAATAACATCTCTTATAACATATCTTATATTAATAACATCTCTTATATTAATAACATCTCTTATAACATCTCTTATATTAATAACATATCTTATATTAATAACATCTCTTATATTAATAACATCTCTTATATTAATAACATCTCTTATATTAACACTTTGGACCGCAGACCCGATGATAGTCGGGTATCTCGCCATGCGTTGAGCGCCAGGACCCCCGAAAACCCGAGTATAGTCGGGTTTTCATCGTTATTTCTTGTATTCGATATTTCCATCATTACAGCACACTGACATCTGGGTTAACTGGCTCTGCGCCAAAAACGAATATTCGTTTGTTTGTTATTGCCGTCCAATCGTGGAGCGCCAGACGACGAGATACTCGTTATTGGATCCGTTTTTCTTTTATTCGCTATTGCCATTCATAATCATCGAGGCACCTTGCGCAGGCTGTCCCTGAGTGTGTCTGAGATTGCAGATGGTCAATACCGCCCCCTAACGCCTTGTGGCCGCTATTGCACTCCATTGGAAACCGTGTCGTTTTTTCGGGGGGCCGAGCTGAGCCGCGTGGGGCGGGGTTTAAATACTCCGGCGAGGTAACCGGTTACAACGATATCACAACTAGGCTGCCCCCCCCCCCCCCCGCCCCTTGTTCATATTTTTCATCTAAAAGAAAGAAAGAAATAAGAAAAAACAAACCTCCGAACGTTTGGGCTCAGCCCTGCTGATACCAGGCGCATGCGTCCGGAATAAACCGCAAAGTAACTTGACCTTCTGCCTTTCGGTCATGAAAGATGTCTGATGGCTCTAATTAGAGGAACGATTGATTATGTCTGTCATGGCCGTGGCTAACCCCGTCCCCCCCCCCCCCCCCCCCCCCCCTCTCGTCTCTCTTCTGGTGTTTCTACCCTGGTCCTGCAGATGTCCCTCTGTGTGTCTCCCTCGTGTGTCTCCCTCTGGTGTTTCCAACCCTGGTCCTGCAGATGTCCCTGTGTGTCTCCCTCTGGTGTTTCCACCCTGGTCCTGCAGATGTCCCTGTGTGTCTCCCTCTGGTGTTTCCACCCTGGTCCTGCAGATGTCCCTCTGTGTGTCTCCCTCTGGTGTTTCTACCCTGGTCCTGCAGATGTCCCTCTGTGTGTCTCCCTCTGGTGTTTCCACCCTGGTCCTGCAGATGTCCCTCTGTGTGTCTCCCTCTGGTGTTTCCACCCTGTCCTGCAGATGTCCCTGTGTGTCTCCCTCTGGTGTTTCCACCCCGGTCCTGCAGGTGTCCCTGTGTGTCTCCCTCTGGTGTTTCCACCCGGTCCTGCAGGTGTCCCTGTGTGTTTCCCTCTGGTGTCTCCACCCCGGTCCCTGCAGGTGTCCCTCTGTGTGTCTCCCTCTGGTGTTTCCACCCTGGTCCTGCAGATGTCCCTCTGTGTGTCTCCCTCTGGTGTTTCCACCCTGGTCTGCAGATGTCCCTCTGTGTGTCTCCCTCTGGTGTTTCTACCCTGGTCCTGCAGATGTCCCTCTGTGTGTCTCCCTCGTGTGTCTCCCTCTCATCTCTCCTCTGGTGTTTCCTCATAAGAGACGAGATTGATGGGTTACTCTCCAATCAGAGTCCCAGTCTCCCTCCGAAGGACCCTCCCTCTGCTCTGCCCCCAGCCAGCCACACGCTCTCCTGCCTTGGAAACGTCTCTCTTGGCTAAACCCTCAACCTGCTCGCCTTGACCCTCTTCCAGCTACTCTCCTTAAAGAACGTCTCCCAACTTTAGGTCCCGCCCTACTTAACATCTTCAACACTTCACTGTTGTCTACTGGCGTGGTGACCTTGGCTTTTAATCAGCCGCTATTAAAACGCTACTTAAAACACAGAACTTGACTTACTTGACTTAAACCCTTTTGCTCTTTCATAAAATCTCTCCACTTAAAACACCGAACCTCGACCCCCTAATTTTGAAAGATTACAGACCCATCTCCAATCCTCCCTTCTTATCCAAAATATTAGAGCGGATTGTCGCAACACAACTCACTGACCATCTATCAAGTAACAACCTTCACATATCTTTTCAATCTGGCTTTAGAACCTCCCACTCCACTGAAAACGGTGCTTACTAAAGTCACAACCGACCAAATAGATGTAGATATAGATGTAGAAGTGATATAGATGTAGATAAAGATGTAGATATAGATGTAGATATAGATAAAAATGTAGATGTCAGTGTTTCCGGGGGGTGGTAGGCCCCCCAAAATTACTAGTGTTGTCGCGGCGTGTCACGGATACGCGGTGTCAACAGTGTCGTCATAGACACGCGCAGTAAGGCGGTTGTTACTATCGGTGCATTTCTCTACACTGAGCTGAAATGAAACAATTGCACATAAATTAGGTAAATAAATATTAACAATATTTATTTACAACACAAATTAACTTATTTACAATTTTACATACAGTAGTGACACTATTTACAATACAGGGACAGTGTTTACCACAGGATTTATTAGACTGTGGTGGGTGAACCTCTAGGGGGGTCTGGGGGCATGCTCCCCCGGAATAGTTTTTGTGTGTGTATATTTTAAAGTTAAATGCTTTGAGAGCAAAATAAGAGGCCAGATCTATGATGAACTTTGTGCTCAAAACACAAAATTGACTAGTTTGCAGTGGTTCCCAATCCTCTCCTCGGAGCACCCCAGCCGTTCCATGTATTTGTTATATTCCACCACCAGGACACCTGATTCATCTTAACTAGCCCTTTATTAGTTGAATCAGGTGTGCTGGTGGTGGAATATATATATATCTTTTTTTAATTATCTTTTTCCCCCCTTCTTTTTCCGTTTTTCTCCCCTCCCAATGTTAGTCGTTATGCCAATTCCCAATCCCCTTCCTGGTCGTTGCGCACTCTACCCCCTACCGTCGGTCTGGGAGGGCGGAGACTATCACATGCTTCCTCCGACACATGTGTAGCCAGCCCACCCCTTCTTTTCACCTGGCAGCGCGGACTCTCACTGGGGGAGTGCAACGTGTGGAAGGTCACACTACCTCCCTCCAGATCCTTCCCTCGCTGACTGTAATGGTCCCCCCGGTCCTGCTCCACAACCCCCATTTGTTCATTGACATTTTCCCCCCGGTCCTGCTCCACAACCCCCATCTGTCCATGGATATTTCCCATACCTGAACTACGGCTCTCAACCACCAGGTGGCCTAGTTCAGTGTATTCATCTTTGTTGTCTTTTACTTATTAATGTCCTGTCTGTCATCACTAATCTGTTGTGTGTTCATCTGTTGTCGGTGCTGTGCACCATTGTCTAATTTAGTTTAGTCTCCCTTGTGTTGTATCTATGATGTGCGTTTGGTCTTGTCATGTTTTGTATATGTACCTTGTTATGTTTTGTCATCTCCCCAGCTGTGTGTCATTCACTAATCATCCTCTTGTCTCTAATTAGTCCTTGTATTTAAGTGTTGTCTGCCCAGCAGTCCTTTGCTGGGTCATTACTTTTGTTTGCTGTTCACCATCGTGAGTACTCTGTGTAGTTGTGTTTTAGGTCTCTCTTTTCTTTCCTAGTTTCAAAGTGTTTCTTTTTATATTATGCTCCGTGTATCACAAATAAAGTGCACGTTATTTTGAAAAAGCCAACCACGCATTCCGCCTCCTGTCAATTCTCTCTCTGTTTATCTGCTGCAATTGGGTTCCACATTTCACCATGCCAACGAAACGTTCCACTCGTAACAGGCGCCCCGACCGATATGTAGAAGTGATATAGATGTAGATGTAGATGTAGATATAGATAAAGATGTAGATATAGATGTAGGAGGAGAAAAGAGGTGAGGAGAGGAGAGGAACAAAGAGGAGAGGAGAGGAACAAAAAGGAGAGGAGAGGAGAGGAGAGGAGAAAAGAGGAGAGGACAGGAGAGGAGAAAAGAGGTAATGAGAGGAGAGGAGGAGAGGAGGACACGATAAGAGGCAGGAGGGAGGAGAGGAGAGGAACAAAGAGGAGAGGAGAGGAACAAAGAGGAGAGGAGAGGGGGAGGAGGGAGGAGAGAGGAGGGGAGAGGAGAGGAGAGGAGAGGAGAGGAGAGGAGAGGGGAGGAGAGGAGAGGAGAGGAGAGGAGAGGAGAGGAGAGGAGAGGAGAGAGAGGAGAGAGAGGAGAGGAGAGGAGAGGAGAGGAGAGGAGAGGGAGGAGAGGGGAGGAGAGGAGAGGAGAGGAGAGGAGAGGAGAGGAGAGGAGAGAGGAGGAGAGGAGAGGAGAGGAGAGGAGAGGAGAGGAGAGGAGAGGAGAGAGGAGGAGAGGAGAGAAGAGGAGAGGAGAGGAGAGGAGAGGAGAGGAGAGGAGAGGAGAGGAGAGGAGAGGAGAGGAGAGGAGAGGAGAGGAGAGGAGAGGAGAGGAGAGGAGAGAAGGGGGGGTTATCTCAAGTCACTGTGTTAGAGTTAGAGTCACAGGACCATCCTGTCTGTTCTCTGTTCTGACTGAGGAAGCTGGCAGGACATTACAGTCACTCCAGGCCTGCTGAGTCATATCCACACAGTGTAACTGTGTGTGTGTGTGTGTGTGTGTGTGTGTGTGTGTGTGTGTGTGTGTGTGTGTGTGTGTGTGTGTGTGTGTGTGTGTGTGTGTGTGTGTGTGTGTGTGTGTGTGTGTGTGTGTGTGTGTGTGTGTGTGTACACTCTACACGTGCGCGCACGCACACACACAGCCATGTGTTGTGGACATACTTATATTAATTTTTTTAACCTTATCCTAACCGTAACCATAACGACCACATGTCTAACCTAGACTATACAAATATCACAACAATACTATACAAGTATCACAACAATACTATACAAGTATCACAATACTATACAAGTATCACAATACTATACACAAATCACAATACTATACAGATATCACAATACTATACAAGTATCACAATACTATACAAGTATCACAATACTATACAAGTATCACAATACTATACACAAATCACAATACTATACAAGTATCACAATACTATACAAGTATCACAATACTATACAAGTATCACAATACTATACAAGTATCACAATACTATACAGATATCACAATACTATACAAATATCACAATACTATACAGATATCACAATACTATACAAATATCACAATACTATACAAATATCACAATACTATACAAGTATCACAATACTATACAAATATCACAATACTATACAGATATCACAATACTATACAAATATCACAATACTATACAAATATCACAATACTATACAAGTATCACAATACTATACAAGTATACAATACTATACAAATATCACAATACTATACAAGTATCACAATACTATACAAGTATACAATACTATACAAGTATCACAATACTATACAAATATCACAATACTATACAAGTATCACAATACTATACAAGTATCACAATACTATACACAAATCACAATACTATACAAATATCACAATACTATACAAGTATCACAATACTATACAACTATCACAATACTATACAAGTATACAATACTATACAAATATCACAATACTATACAACTATCACAATACTATACAAATATCACAATACTATACAGATATCACAATACTATACAAGTCACAATCCTATACGATACAGAATATACAACAATACAACGACCACAGGACCATGCGCACACAGAGTCCACAGAGAACATGAAAGCATTTTGCGACTGATCAAAATTAGATTAGTATTGTATTATGTATTGAAATGTATTGTCATCATGCAGCACAAGTATACAGTACAACGAAAAGAAGTTTGGCATCCAACCAGAGTACAAATGTAACAGTAAAGTGCAATGGTAATATACAATGAACAGGTGTTTAAACCGGGTAGTAAATATATAAATACAGAGTAATAGTGCTAATCAGATGTATGTACAGAGTTGTAGTATTAATATGTACAGTGATCCATCATCCAGGTATAAAGACCCTATAGTAGTAAGTCATACTGGCCAGCAGTGTAGGTAAGGGATATGTACAGATATATAGTATCTAAAGATATGTAAAAAGGGATTATATGCAAGTATGTGCAGACAGATGTGGATATATATCAGATGTGGATATATATATATATATATACGGTAAAAATAAATAAATATATATGTATATGGTGCATACATAGTGCAGCGTAAATGCAGACTTAACCCTTTCACTGCCACACTACAGAAGGTTAACCCTTTACTAACCGTCGGTAGTGTGATAGTAAAGGGTTAACCTTTCTGTACTGGGCTCTGTTAAGGAAGGACAGGACACTCTCACTGAGAAACATTACTTTATACTGAAAACTAGGGTAAGCCATTTTAAGTCTATTAGTGAATCTTAAAAGTGAGGAACCAGCTGACTTGATTAAAGGGGCGTGTTTAAAACGGCCATTTTGTTTAGTTAAGTGCCCCCATTAAGGGACTGTTTCCTGTTTACTAGTAGCATCTGATTTGCTGAGTGAGCCATTAAGAGCCTGCCCTGTTTAAAAGCAGAGGTCCACACTGTGTTGAAGTCACTCTGTACTGGGCTCTGTTAAGGAAGGACAGGACACTCTCACGGAGAAACATTGCTTTATACTGAAAACTAGGGTAAGCCATTTTAAGTCTATTAGTGAATCTTAAAAGTGAGGAACCAGCTGACTTGATTAAAGGGGCGTGTTTAAAACGGCCATTTTGTTTAGTTAAGTGCCCCCATTAAGGGACTGTTTCCTGTTTACTAGTAGCATCTGATTTGCTGAGTGAGCCATTAAGAGCCTGCCCTGTTTAAAAGCAGAGGTCCACACTGTGTTGAAGTCACTCTGTACTGGGCTCTGTTAAGGAAGGACAGGACACTCTCACTGAGAAACATTACTTTATACTGAAAACTAGGGTAAGCCATTTTAAGTCTATTAGTGAATCTTAAAAGTGAGGAACCAGCTGACTTGATTAAAGGGGCGTGTTTAAAACGGCCATTTTGTTTTGTTAAGTGCCCCCATTAAGGGCCAGGTGTTAAGACAGCACTAATTAGTGATAGTGATTTAAAGGCTTGCTGGTGTAGCGTCAGCGAAGCGTTGAGAAACGAAGAGGGACAAAGAGGAGGAGTTATCCTGGAGTTCACCGCCGAGTGATCCACCGATCCACCCAGTGCTAAGTACACCATAATCCTATATTTCCCTCCCACACTGCTATTTCTCTACTCCCTCCCTGCCACTCTCGACAATACAATGTGTCACATACCTATATCCACAATCTGCTCCTCCAGAACTGACTCTACCCATCCACGCCAGTTTGCTAGTAACCCGGCTAATCTCTCCTACCCTCCTACAGCCACTAATACACCTGTCACAGTACGGGGAGGCTTATGGAATTGTCAATCAGCAGTCAAGAAAGCTGACTTCATTACTGCCTACGCCCATAGTCTAAATCTGCAGCTCCTGGCTCTAACTGAGACCTGGATAACCCCCAATAACTCATCAACACCTGCAGCATTATCTACAAACTATAACTTCACTCACACACCACGACCTTCCAGACGGGGTGGAGGCACTGCCCTCATGACATCTCCTTCATGGGCTACAAACGTAACACCACTCCCAGAACTGTCACTCTCCTCTCTCGAATATCATGCAGTATCTGTCTCTAATCCTTTCAATCTCACCATTGTTACACTCTACCGCCCTCCAGGTCCGCTCGATCACTTCACAGATGAGCTGGACATGCTTCTTAGCTCCTTACCGGAAGATGGTACCCCTCTCCTTCTACTGGGCGACTTCAACCTGCCTGACTCATCTCAGTCAGTCATAGTAGTCTCCCTCCTACAATCGTTTGACCTGACTCCCACTCCCATGCCTCCCACCCACAAAGCAGGCAACTCCTTGGATCTCATATTTTCCCGTAACTCCAGCATCATTAACACCACGGTAACTCCCCTACATGTATCTGACCATTCCTTCATATCCTTCTCACTAACTCTCATGCTTAACCGAAAGGTCTTCACCCCAACTCAAACAGTCTCACTCAGACGCAACCTGCCCTCCCTATCCCCCTCCACCCTCTCCTCTGACATACTATCCGCTCTACCTTTGAGTGACACCTTCTCTGCTCTCTCCACAGAGATGGCAACCTCCACCCTCCTTTCAGCCCTTGCAACCTCCTTCGACAAGCTCTGTCCCCTCGTTGAGAAACCTGCCCGCCGTTCCCCACCCAGTCCATGGCTGACAGATCCAGTGAGAGAACAAAGACAGGTCCTGAGAGCAGCTGAAAGGAAGTATAGAAAGTCACGCCTCACTGCTGACATCGACACATATCACAACCTCTTGTTAACATTCTCCAAAACCATCACTAATGCCAAAGCTTCTTTCTTCCACCATAGGATCGAGGCCTCTGCCAAGAATCTTCGCAAACTGCATGCTACCATGTCCTCCCTCCTCACTCCCCCCCCACCCCCCCCTCCCTCATCTTTCTCTGCCGAAGACTTTGCGATCTTCTTTGAGGAAAAAGTGGAGAACATCCGCAGCTCCTTCTCCCAACCCCCACCCATTCCAAATGCTGAATCGAGAACCTCATCCTTCACTCTGTCATCTTTCTCTCCCATTACAGAAGCAGAGACCCTGACACTGGTAACGTCAAACCGTCCGACTACTTGCCAGCTGGACCAGCTACCCTCCCCACTCCTCCAGACCATAGCACCAGACATCCTCCCATTCCTAACTGCAACCATCAACTCCTCACTCAACTCGGGGGTGGTCCCCACCTCCCTAAAACAAGCCAGAGTCACGCCGCTCATAAAAAAAACAACCCTGAACCCTACTGTCATAGGCAACTACCGTCCTGTCTCTCTTCTCTCCTTCCTTTCTAAAACACTTGAACGTGCTGTATCCAACCAACTTACTACTTATCTCTTACAGAATGACCTCCTAGACCCTAATCAGTCAGGCTTCAGGACTGGTCACTCCACAGAGACAGCCCTCATTGCGGTCACAGAGGCACTTCACTTAGCAAAAGCGAAAGGCCTCTCCTCTGTCCTGATTCTCCTAGATCTATCTGCAGCCTTCGACACAGTCAACCACCAGATCCTCCTTGCGGCCCTCGCAGGAATGGGAGTGGCTGGCTCTGCGCTGACATGGCTGTCATCATACCTCAATGACCGCTCCTACCAAGTGTCATGGAGAGGGACCCTGTCGGCCACCCGCCCCCTGCGGACGGGTGTCCCCCAGGGCTCGGTTTTAGGACCCCTTCTCTTCTCCCTCTACACTAAATCACTGGGTAACATTATCACGTCTCATGGCTTCTCCTACCATTGTTATGCCGACGATACTCAACTCTTCCTCTCCTTCCCTCCCTCAGATATCCACGTCTCTGTGCGGATCTCGGCCTGTCTGTCCGACATCTCAGCCTGGATGACGTCCAACCACCTCAAACTGAACCTAAGCAAAACAGAATTGCTCCACCTGCCGGCCAAATCCTCCCCCCTAACCGACCTTTCAATCACAGTCGAGAATGCAGCTGTGACTGCGTCCCCGACCGCCAAGAACCTTGGTGTTGTCCTCGACGACCAGTTGAACTTCTCTGCTCACATCGCAGCGACGACCAGAACCTGCCGATTCCTCCTGAGCAACGTCAGAAGGATACGCCCCTTCCTGACAAAAGAAGCCACCCAACTCCTCGTCCAATCAACAGTCATCTCCCGCCTCGACTACTGCAATGCACTGCTCGCTGGCCTCCCGGCCACTGCCACTAAGCCTCTTCAACTCATTCAGAACGCAGCGGCCCGCCTGATCTCAAACCTACCGAAGTCGGCCCATGTCACCCCACTTCTTAGGGACCTGCACTGGCTCCCCATTGCTGCACGAATCCGCTTCAAGGCCCTCGACCTAGCATACCGTGCGGCAAAGGGAACCGCTCCCGCCTACCTCCGGTCAATGGTCTCTAACTACACACCCTCAAGACCCCTACGCTCTGCATCTTCTGGCCGCCTCAGACCTACTCCTATCCAAGCTCCGGGAGGGTCATCAAAGAGAAGTCGCCTATTCTCAGTCCTTGCCCCACAATGGTGGAATGAACTACCCACCCCAGTTAGGACAGCCGAATCACGTCCAATCTTTCGCCGTCGACTAAAGACGCACTTCTTCAACCATTATCTGAATTAAAAAAAAAAAAAAAAAAAAAAAATCTAACCCTAACTAACCGTACTGTCATGCACTTGTCCTAATAAACTAACCTACACTGTAGCACTCAACACTTTGATGAACATTGTTGCTCAGCTGATAGAGTTGTGCCCTTCCTGATGGCTTGTCGTACAGAACTTGTAAGTCGCTTTGGATAAAAGCGTCAGCTAAATGACTAAATGTAAATGTAAATGTAACCTTCTGTGGTGTGGCAGTGAAAGGGTTAACCGGCTGTTGTGTGGCAGTGAAAGGCTTAACCGTCTGTGTATTGTTGCAGTGAAAGGGTTAACCGTTTGGCAGTGCGGCAGTGAAAGGGTTAACTGTTGTAAGGAGTAGAACGTGACATCTTAGCGTGACATCGTAGTTAGTAGACTAGAGTCACTGCGCCATAGGTGTCAAACTCATGGCCCGCGGGCCAAATGTGGCCCGCCAAGTCATTTGATGTGGCCCCCAATAGCTCTGATAAATGTTTTTTTTTTTTTTTTTTTTTAACATTAATCTTGGGTTAAAAAATAGCGGCGTTAAAAGAATTGTGGGTTAATGCGTTAATAAAGCTTTAACTTTGACAGCCTTAGTTATTACACATTCTTACACATACATGTATGTTGAACATCTGAGGTATTGATGAAGTAACGAAGGAAAAAAGCCAAAAGCACTTACTCCTCAGACATTCTTTGACAATTTTACAGCCCAAAATACAAAAAAGATTCAGGCGGAATAGGTAACAAAGGGTTGAAGAAATATTGTCTGAACTGTCAGATGCAAACTGGCTGTGTGACATAACCAAGCATCTCGCTCAATTGAATAAGAAGCTGCAGGACGCAAACAAGTCCCACCCAAAACTTGACCAATATAGTTGTGAACTGAGACAACCCTTATTTTGTTATTTTTTAGTACAGTTACAATTGTGTGTTCATGCAGACACATAATAGCAATTTCATTACGAATTGAAAATGGTGGACCCTGATGTAAACAAGTCGAAAGTCTTTCTCTGGTCTGCATCCCCTTAACAATTGTGTGTATTGAGCTGTACTGTACTGCACCCATTCTGCAATCTGTTAATTAAAGTTAATTAAACTATCTTCCATTAGTTGGATGTATGGCCTCTGCAAGGTTGTGTGCAGCCATTTGTTTTTGTAACATCTGCTACATCTGTCCCACGTGTTCTTTGCAGCTCACAGTTGTTAGTTCTGCCCCTCTTGACTGTGACAAAAAGGTTTTGAACAAACTTAACACTTTGATTGCCTAAGGCTAAATGCATGATATACCATAGGTTGCCAGCTCTATTTGTCTATGGAGAAGTTCCCCTTCTTTGCAGGGCTATAACTTTTTAAATTCTATTGCTAAATTCCCATTATTAGGGCCCATTCAATGTCCTATATGTATTGTTCAGGGTGTATGAACGTTAAACTTTTTCATTCACATATTCATACTAAAATATGATCTAAAGTATAAGTATGTTTTCATCTCTTTCTGCAGCTTTCTCCAGAACGTGATTTATAGCCCCAAATGCATTATATTGATGATCAAATACAGTTTGATAGCAATCGGCGCGATATAAAAAAATCCAACTGGACGGACTTCTGGAAGTTACTACACGTCATCTGATGTTGACCGGATGGGCGAGGGGGCGTTTATAATTCCGTGGGCAGCGTTATACCATTCATCTAATGTGGGTCAAATGTTCATCAGATCAGTTAGTATAGAAGACATTGAAAAATAACGCTGAATCTTACCGTATCTTCCTCGCGCCGTTGGGCGATGAGCGTGGAGTATACATTTTCCTATTATGGGATGTTGGAATACCCGGTCCATTTCCAGGTTGTATAATGGTATATACGTCCAAATCATGTTGTTTATCGAGTTATTGGCAACGGATCGCTATGTATTGTGACGAGCTAGAGTGCCAGGACATATACAGAGTGCCCGGAAGTAATATGGTTGAACAGCACATCGTCCAAGTAACTTCCTGTTTGGCGATTGCGCCGATCGGCCACCAGATGGCGCTCTTGAACTGCTAGAGGGTTCAGTGGGGCTTTTTGGTGGGTCTCAGGCCAGCGGATGGGAAATATGAATCCGATCACAGATTTTTGAAATATTGATATCAAAGACGAGTTACGCCGTCTTCGGCAACTTGAGCATGGCGGGGAAGGACGCCTAAACACGTCTTCCGGCAGTTAAAGTGTTAATGTCATAGCTTGTATTTGATGATATTCTTCTTTGTTATTTACTTGAATGGTTTGATCATTGATTGATGGAGTAATATGGGGTTCTGATAAACTAAAATTATTTGTTAAAATAACATAAGCTAACATATATTTTTACATCTATGCAAATGCATATGCAATATGTATAACTTGAATAAGTAATAAATACAGAAACAACATGTTTAACAATATGTAAATGAGTAGCTACATTTATTTTACATTACATTAACATTTATACGGTCTTTGGCCCTTTGAGGGCAACCATAATGCTGATGTGGCCCTCTGTGAAAATGAGTTTGACACCCCTGCACTACGGGGTACAACAAGGTCACCGGCATGGGACGAGATAACAGGTGAGTTTAACCCATTGAATCCTGGGAAACACATTTCCAAGATGGCAGCTCCATGTGTTTTAAGCTGTGAGTTTGTGAGATTTTATGTATTTTAAATGTGTTTTTTTTATGGCTTTTTTATGGCTTTTTTTTTTTACTACACCTGCTTGATATTGCCTTCATTCAGTTACTGGCTGGACATAGTCTGAAAATCTGCTCTACAAACTGTAGCCTCCATCTGCCCTGCTTTGTGGGCTAAGGCCTACTCGCCTTCCTGCTAGCCTCCACCAGCCCTACAGCAGCTAGCCTCCACCAGCCCTACAGCAGCTGCTTGCATTACCTGCTTTGTGTGAGCTGAGGCCATCTTACTGCTGCAGTGTGGCTCGTCTATAGCCTAGATCTGCAGCAGGGGCTTATTGCCCTGTGGGACTGAGAAATATATTTTTTACTTTGGCCTGACTTAGGGCTTGTGTCCACCAGGGACGTTTTATGAGTTGTCAGCTCCTTTCTGTCATTCATTTCTATGCTGGAGAAGCGACAGGCGCGCTCCTCTTCCCAGAGCCGCGCCTCGCGTTTTATGAGCTCTCGGCGGCAGCGTTTTTGGTCGGAGCGCTCCCAGCTCACAAAGTTGAAACTAGTTCAACTTTTTGGAAAGGAGCGCGCTCATCAAGGTAACTCATCGAGGAAGGGGCGGAGCCGCGGCTGGCGCGAGCCTCAGAGAAACGCTCTGAGCTTTTTTTTTTCTTTTTTCAAAGCGGTCCGCCTTGAAAAAAACGTCCGCTATGGACACATAGCCTTAGGCCTCCAGCCTGCTACACCTGGGCCTCCAACTCTACTGGGCCTCCAGCTCTACTGGGCCTCCAGCTCTACTGGGCCTCCAGCTCTCCCTATACCTTTCCTAACCATGCTGGGTCCCTCCTCCACCAGGCTCCCCACTCCTCTCTTTCTATCTCTATCCGTAACCCGGTTTATCCAATCAAACTAGAATATCTCGTTACGCTCCGCTTTACCCAGCTCGTCCTTGTGCGATAAACCATGCCAACTTAATTGCGATTAAACCTACCCGCATGGCTGAAAATCGCGCTGTTAAATATACAGAGTGCGTGAAGGTTGGCCTTATCAACATCCGCTCTCTGCCAACCAAAGCTCTTTTGGTAAATTAACTGATAACAGACCATAGTCTCGACTTATTGGGCCTCACTGAGACATGGCTTAAACCTAATGACTTTCTGCCCTTAAACAAGGCTTCACCCCCTAATTTTAGTAGCTCCCATATCGCACGCACCTCCAAGAAAGGAGGCGGAGTTGCTCTAATTTACGACTCTAAGCACAACTTTACATCCGACGCAAACTATGTTTTCCTCGTTTGAGGTGCTCCTGTTGCATCCTTCTCCCCCCAACAGAAAGTGTGGCGGTCTGATTCCTACCTCCACTGCATCCTTTGTAATGGCTGTCCTATACCGCCCCCCAGGCCCTTACACCCTCTTCCTAGATGAGTTTTCCACTTTCATCTCTGAGCTTGTAACGCGCTCAGATAACATTTTAATTGTTGGTGATTTTAACATTCATTCCAACAAAACCCTAGATCCCCTAAATAAGGCTTTTACCGACATCATTGACTCTGTCGGTCTCATTCAAATCGTTGACCAACCCACTCACAGTGGTGGGAACACCCTTGACTTAGTCCTAGCCCGCGGTCTCACTGTGTCAGATTTGACTGTTTCTCCTATGTTCCTGCTCTCTCAGACCACTACCTCATCAAATTTCAAATTGATTTGACAGTTTCTCGACCAGACAGTGTAGAATCCTACATGAGCCGTCGTATTAACGCCTCAACTGTCCCAATTCTAGTTAACTGCCTACCAGACACCCTCTCTCCCTTCCTCTCTTACTCTGGCCCCCTTGATCTCTTTACAGACAAACTTAATGCCGCCCTTCGTAGCACGCTCGACATTGTCGCTCCCCTTAAACCTAAAATTAAACGTGCTCCGCAAAAACTAACTCCCTGGTTTACGGAGGAAACTCGCTCCTTTAAAAAGGCATGTCGCAAACTAGAACATAAATGGCGTTCGACCAAACTAGAAGTATTCCGCCTTGCCTGGAATGATAGTTTACGTAACTACAAAAAGGCACTCTCACTTGCCAAAACCTCATATTTTTCCAGGCTCATTAACGAAAACAAAAACAACTCAACGTTTCTGTTTGACACAGTTGCAAAAGTACTCAGAAACAACCAAGTGCCCTAAACCATGCGTTCTCGGCTAACAAATTCATTAAATTCTTTACCAAGAAAATGTATCTCATAAGAGATGAAATTGTTGCTTTACTCAACAATCAGAGTCCCTCCCAACCTCTGATGGGCTTTCCTCCTGACCTTGAATCCAGCCATACGCTATGCTGCCTTGAAAACGTCTCACTTAGTGCCCTCTCTAAATTGGTTGGTGCGGCTAAACCCTCAACCTCTCTGTTTGACCCTCTTCCAGCAACTCTCATCAAAAAACTCTTCCCAACTCTAGGCCCTGCCCTACTCAATATCTTCAACACCTCCTTGTCTACTGGAGTGGTGCCCCTGGCCTTTAAATCAGCCGTCATTAAACCACTACTTAAAAAACCGAACCTCAACCCTCTAATCTTAAAAAATTACAGACCCATCTCCAATCTTCCGTTCCTATCCAAAATATTAGAACGGATTGTCGCAACGCAACTTACTGACCATCTATCAAACAATAATCTTAAAGGGGAACTATCTTATAAATGGCCTTTTTGAGTGTTTAGCATTGTTTCCTAGCTATGTGAACTTATATTAATATGATCTATGTCTCAAAATTCTCATATTGGCGCATTCTTCCAATTCTCCTCTCACAATATTCACCCTCACTGAACTGAGTCGTTTGAAAATGTGCTGATATGTGATGTCAGAGAGACACCGCTGCATGTTAATGTTCAGGCGAACACGACGCTGCGCAGTGGTTTAGGAGCCCAGGCTCAAAACAGCTCGATATCTTGAGGTAGAAAAATGCTGTTTTTGAGGACTTGATTAGAAATACAAAACAATGAATAAAAAAAATATATATATTACAGAGGTGTTCCATAGACTCACAGGAATTGTGTAAAAGTGCCCAAATAGTGAAAAAAATAGTAAAATAGTTCCCCTTTAATGAATCTTTTCAATCTGGCTTTAGAGCCTTACACTTGACCGAAACGGCGGTTACCAAAGTCACAAATGACTTACTGCTCTCTCTTGACTCAAACCTAACTTCTGTGCTCTTATTGCTTGATCTCAGTGCAGCCTTTGATACTATCGATCATTCGATTCTTCTAGGTCGGCTTGAGAATCATGTTGGCATTCGGGGTCACGCACTTGCTTGGTTTAAATCTTATTTAACTGATAGAACACACTGCGTGGTCTATAATGATTTAACATCTGAGACCCTCCCAGTGCAATGCGGGGTCCCACAAGGCTCTGTCCTGGGCCCTTTGCTATTTTCGATTTACATGCTACCCCTCGGCAATATCATACGCAAATTTGGCATAAACTTTCATTTTTACGCTGATGACACCCAATTATATATACCTAGTATTAAGCCAAATGATTCCTCCCAATTACTAAATCTTGAGGCTTGCCTGCTTGCCGTCAAAAAGTGGATGTCGCAAAACTTTCTACTCCTTAATGCAGATAAAACTGAGATGTTAATTGTTGGCCCCCCAAACCACAGAGGCCTGTTTCAGGACATCTCCCTCAACTTTGATACCTGTCATGTATCCCAGAGCTTCACCATAAAAAACATCGGAGTAATTTTTTATTCCTCCCTCTCATTTAATGCACATATAAAAAATTTCACCAAAATTGCCTTCTTCCATCTTCGCAATATCGCAAGAATTCGCCCCATTTTAACTCTGGCTGATGCTGAAACCCTAATTCATGCTTTTGTCTCATCACGTCTGGACTACTGTAATGCACTTTTTTCAGGCCTACCTAATTCAAGCATCAAAAACTCGTGCAGAATGCGGCTGCACGGATACTAACTAGAACTAGAAGATTTGATCACATCACACCAGTTTTGTCCGCCCTACACTGGCTTCCTATTCAAGCCCGATCTGACTTTAAAGTGCTACTCCTCACCTACAACATTTTAAATGGCCTCACACCGCTCTATCTATCCGATCTCATCTCCCGATACTCGCCCGCTCGTGCTCTGCGCTCACAAAATGCTGGGCTTTTATCGATTCATAGGGTTAAAAGGAAATCCGCCAGCCACAGAACAAATTGGAACCTGTGGAACAAATTACCTGCCGTCGTCAGGGGCGCCTGCTCTGTCGAAGCTTTTAAATCCTTGCTTAAGACCCATCTTTTCTCTCTCTCCTTCAACCTACCCTGATCTCACCTGGTCGGGGACTGACCTTTAGATTAATCTGTCTAGTTTAGTTAGGATGTCTATTTGCTCCCTTGTCTGCTTTTCTGCAGACATAGGAGAACCGTCTTCTGTCTGGCCTGCCGTGCTGAACCCTCTGAGTGGCTCCTCCTGCCCCCACGGGACATACGGCCCTGAACTATTGTCTTGTATCTCATCCTGTATCCATACGCTTGCAGTAGTTCTATCTATTACTCTATTTCACAATTTTCTTATATACTATGATTCTACTGTCACCATGTATGCATATGCTCACTACATGTATTTATTGCTCGATCTCCGCCCACTACAAAGTGTTGCATTTATTTATTTAGCATTTATTTAAAAAATGTTTGGACCTTATGGTTCTTGTTTTGTTCTTGACTTATTGTGATGTTTCTTCTTGACTTGTTTAAAGAAGACGTGTGCGGCCCATGGGGACATTAACGTGTGTTGTCGGGCCTTACAAATATGATTTGATTTGATTTGATTTGATTTGATTTGTGTGTATATGCAGCAGGCTATATAATGCATTCTTAGCAGGCGTTTCAGGTCTAAATGGGTTATTAATGTGGTGTCGGGAGAGGAGCGCACAGCGGCTGAAGTGAAATGGGCTCATGTGAAATGTCTAAAAAAAGAGAGTCCTAAAAAAAGA
>NW_028169669.1:2500-5000 GCF_963971535.1 Notolepis coatsorum | reverse complement strand
AACAGAGAGAGAAAAGGAGGAACAGAGAGAGAAGAGGAGGAGGAACAGAGAGAGAAGAGGAGGAAGAACAGAGAGAGAAGAGGAGGAGGAACAGAGAGAGAAGAGGAGGAGGAACAGAGAGAGAAGAGGAGGAGGAACAGAGAGAAAAGAGGAGGAGGAACAGAGAGAGAAGAGGAGGAGGAACAGAGAGAGAAGAGGAGGAGGAACAGAGAGAGAGAGGAGGAGGAACAGAGAGAGAAAGGAGGAACAGAGAGAGAAGAGGAGGAGGAACAGAGAGAGAAGAGGAGGAACAGAGAGAGAAGAGGAGGAGGAACAGAGAGAGAAGAGGAGAAACAGAGAGAAGAGGAGGAGAACAGAGAGAGAAGAGGAGGAACAGAGAGAGAGAAGAGGAGGAGGAACAGAGAGAGAAGAGGAGGAACAGAGAGAGAAGAGGAGGAGGAACAGAGAGAGAAGAGGAGGAACAGAGAGAGAGAAGAGGAGGAACAGAGAGAGAAGAGGAGGAGGAACAGAGAGAGAAGAGGAGGAGGAACAGAGAGAGAAAGGAGGAACAGAGAGAGAAGAGGAGGAGGAACAGAGAGAGAAGAGGAGGAAGAACAGAGAGAGAAGAGGAGGAGGAACAGAGATAGAAGAGGAGGAACAGAGAGAGAGAAGAGGAGGAGGAACAGAGAGAGAAGAGAGGAGGAACAGAGAGAGAGAGGAGGAGGAACAGAGAGAGAAGAGGAGGAGGAACAGAGAGAGAAGAGGAGGAGGAACAGAGAGAGAGAAGAGGAGGAGGAACAGAGAGAGAAGAGGAGGAGGAACAGAGAGAGAAGAGGAGGAACAGAGAGAGAAGAGGAGGAGGAACAGAGAGAGAAGAGGAGGAGGAACAGAGAGAAGAGGAGGAACAGAGAGAAGAGGAGGAGGAACAGAGAGAGAAGAGGAGGAACAGAGAGAGAAGAGGAGGAGGAACAGAGAGAGAAGAGGAGGAGGAACAGAGAGAGAAGAGGAGGAGGAACAGAGAGAGAAGAGGGGAGGAACAGAGAGAGAAGAGGAGGAGGAACAGAGAGAGAAGATGGAGGAGGAACAGAGAGAGAAGAGGAGGAACAGAGAGAGAAGAGGAGGAACAGAGAGAGAAGCTGGAGGAGGAACAGAGAGAAGAGGAGGAGGAACAGAGAGAAAGAGGAGGAACAGAGAGAGAGAAGAGGAGGAGGAACAGAGAGAGAAGCTGGAGGAGGAACAGAGAGAGAGAAGAGGAGGAGGAACAGAGAGAGAGAAGAGGAGAGGAACAGAGAGAGAAGAGGAGGAGGAACAGAGAGAGAAGAGGAGGAACAGAGAGAGAAGAGGAGGAGGAACAGAGAGAGAAGAGGAGGAACAGAGAGAGAGAAGAGGAGGAGGAACAGAGAGAGAGAGATGAGGAGGAACAGAGAGAGAGAAGAGGAGGAGGAACAGAGAGAGAGAAGATGAGGAACAGAGAGAGAAGAGGAGGAACAGAGAGAGAAGAGGAGGAGGAACAGAGAGAGAAGAGGAGGAGGAACAGAGAGAGAAGAGGAGGAGGAACAGAGAGAAAGAGGAGGAGGAACAGAGAGAGAAGAGGAGGAGGAACAGAGAGAGAAGAGGAGGAGGAACAGAGAGAGAGAGAGGAGGAGGAACAGAGAGAGAAGAGGAGGAGGAACAGAGAGAAAAGAGGAGGAACAGAGAGAGAAGAGGAGGAGGAACAGAGAGAGAAGAGGAGGAGGACAGAGAGAGAGTGAGGAGGAACAGAGAGAGAAGAGGAGGAACAGAGAGAGAGAGGAGAGGAGGAACAGAGAGAGAGAAGAGGAGGAACAGAGAGAGAGAAGGGAGGAGGAACAGAGAGAGAGAAGAGGAACAGAGAGAGAAGAGGAGGAGGAACAGAGAGAGAAGATGAGGAACAGAGAGAGAAGAGGAGGAGGAACAGAGAGAGAAGAGGAGGAGGAAGAGAGAGAGAAGAGGAGGAACAGAGAGAGAAGAGGAGGAACAGAGAGAGAGAAGAGGAGGAGGAACAGAGAGAGAAGCTGGAGGAGGAACAGAGAGAGAAGAGGAGGAGGAACAGAGAAGAGAAGAGGAGGAACAGAGAGTGAAGAGGAGGAGGAACAGAGAGAGAAGAGGGAGGAACAGAGAGAGAAGAGGAGGAACAGAGAGAGAAGAGGAGGAACAGAGAGAGAAGAGGAGGAACAGAGAGAGAAGAGGAGGAGGAACAGAGAGAGAAGAGGAGGAGGAACAGAGAGAGAAGAGGAGGAGGAACAGAGAGAGAAGAGGAGGAGGAACAGAGAGAGAAGAGGAGGAGGAACAGAGAGAGAAGAGGAAGAGGAACAGAGAGGTCCGCATGGTCGCCGTACTGACGCTCCCTCCTCAGAGCACGATCAGCGATATCTTCCAGCAGCAGTAGATATGCCATATGTGTGTGTGTGTGTGTGTGTGTGTGTGTGTGTGGTGTGTGTGTGTGTGTGTGTGTGTGTGTGTGTGTGTGTGTGTGTGTGTGTGTAGGCCTAGTGTGCAGACT
>NW_028169670.1:0-30778 GCF_963971535.1 Notolepis coatsorum | reverse complement strand
CCCCTGAGCCTGTGCAGCCGGATCAAACTTAAAGCTGCAATAATTAATTTCTGACCGGATTCTTTTACATTTTATAAACTTCTTATGAGCGCCTGCTCTCGGATCAGGTGACCTAACCACTCAACCCTGCGCTACTAGCGGCCGGTCTGTCCTCATTCCATCTGGGGGGAGATATATCGTGTGTTTTTTTCACCCAATAGCAATGATCAATTCTCGTCAAAAAGGTCTCAAATACAACCAGTAAAGGGTTAGGTAATGTGAGTGGGACCAACTTGGGAGTAGGTGAAGCAGCATAGAGTCCTCGATTGGCTACCATATGTTCAAACTGGGACACTTCAAATCTAAAATATATATATAAAGTGTACCACACGTTCATGCATGCACACATGCAGGCGCTTACCTGGGATTGATGTGTTTTTAGAGACTGGAAAAAAACTTTATTTTGTTTGCTATTCACAGTTTGAGATATACTATATCTATCCAAAAACACTTGTGCACTCTCTCTCCGTCTCCAGCTGTCTGAGTGTGCTTTGTGCTGTGTGTGTGTGTGTGTGTGTGTGTGTGTGTGTGTGTGTGTGTGTGTGTGTGTGTGTGTGTGTGTGTGTGTGTGTGTGTGTGTGTGTGTGTGTGTGTGTGTGTGTGTGTGTGTGTGTGTGTGTGTGTGTGTGTGTGTGTGTGTGTGTGTGTGTGTGTGTGTGTGTGTGTGTGTGTGTGTGTGTGTGTGTGTGTGTGTGTGTGTGTGTGTGTGTCTAGGGGAGCTGTCCACTTTCAATGGGCTGCTGTGTGGTGCTGAAATGTGCGCATGGACTGATCAGCCTTGTATTCTCAACATTGGCTTGGCGCTACAGTAGGCTATACAAATTAAGTAGCAAGTTTGTTTTTGTCTAATCATTCAGTAAAACGTGGTTAACCTATCAACCTCCGCTGGTACAGATGTTACAGCTTTCATTTGCAGGCCTTGATGTCAGACAACAACACGTTCTCATCAGAAAAAGTACAATGACCACTTAAAATACATTGATTCGACAATGAACGGATATAAAATTGATGAAGGTATCCTGTCGGAAATAGACACCAGTGCATTACCCAAAGCATAGGAACAGCCTGTTGACACACATATAGACAAATCAGTGTTTAATTCAGATGTCTGGTTTTTCTATTGGTTAAAACCGGGACAATTTGGTAGTGAATGTTGAAAACCGGGACATATTAGCGCTTTACAGATATTTGTTGGGACTCTGGACACAAAGTTTGAAACCGGAACAATACTCAATCAATCAATCACATTTATTTATATAGCACATTTAGACATGACGCTTGTCAACCAAAGTGCTTCACATAGCTAAGAACAATACTGGACAAACCGGGACGTCTGGTCACTTCACTCTGACAGGCGATCTTTAAGATTGTCTGAGCTGTTTGACTCCAGTAACAACACGATAGAAGAAATCTTTATTTGTCATGCAGATTAACACAGACACATGCGAGATGGGCGACACACAGGAACACACACACACTGCATTGAGTAGCATGAAATGTCTCTCTCTGCTTGACCCATCCCGTCATCCTTCCCCCCCAAGGGCAGCCAGGAGAAGACATGGGCTGCAGCGTGCGGCCGAGCCCAGGGACCAATCCAAGTGCTCCTGTATGTCTTCGTCAGGGACGCAACAGCGTTAGCGATCTGTTCTGCATGTTTTTCCATTGGGTTTATCTTATCGGGAGGGGAAACCCTTGTGAGCACAGGGAGGACATGCAAACTCCCCACAAAAAGGCCCGGGGGATACCCCACCTGGGTAACTGGCAACGCGGCAACCTGGTCCCCAAGCGGGAATCGAACCCAGGACCTTCTAGCTGTGAGGCGACAGTGTTAACCACTACACCACCATACCACCATAACGTCAGAAGGATACGCCCCTTCCTGACAAAAGAAGCCACCCAACTCCTCGTCCAATCAACAGTCATCTCCCGCCTCGACTACTGCAACGCACTGCTAGCTGGCCTCCCGGCCACTGCCACCAAGCCTCTTCAACTCATTCAAAACGCAGCGGCCCGCCTGATCTCAAACCTACCGAAGTCGGCCCATGTCACCCCACTTCTTAGGGACCTACACTGGCTCCCCATTGCTGCACGTATCCGCTTCAAGGCCCTCGACCTAGCATACCGTGCGGCAAAGGGAACCGCTCCCGCCTACCTCCGGTCAATGGTCTCTAACTACACACCCTCAAGATCCCTACGCTCTGCATCTTCTGGCCGCCTCAGACCTACTCCTATCCAAGCTCCCGGAGGGTCATCAAAGAGAAGCCGCCTATTCTCAGTCCTTGCCCCACAATGGTGGAATGAACTACCCATCCCAGTTAGGACAGCCGAATCACGTCCAATCTTTCGCCGTCGACTAAAGACGCACTTCTTCAACCATTATCTGAAATGATTAATAAAAAAAAAAAAAAAAAAATCTAACCCTGACTAACCTTACTGTCATGCACTTGTCCTAATAAACTAACCTACACTGTAACACGCAACACTTTGATGAACATTGTTACTCAGCTGATAGAGTTGTACCCTTCTTGCTGTCTTGTCGTACAGAACTTGTAAGTCGCTTTGGATAAAAGCGTCAGCTAAATGACTAAATGTAAAATGAAATGTAAATGTACCACCTCGATAGAGGGGATAGCGGGAGTCTTTCCTTCTCTAAATACTTTAAATTCTGTTCATGTAACATGGCATAACATAGAAAATTATTGTTAAAACAAATCTATGTTCAACAACAACCAAAATTATGTCCACCTTCGGTCATTAGAAGGCCATCTGAAAAGCTCTGAACAGTCTACTATGATGCACTATGATTACATGCTCAAACCATTAGAAATCCAGGGATGTAACGGTACATAGAAGCCATGGTTCGGTACATACCTCGGTTTTGGGGTCACAGTTCGATACGAGTTCGGTACAATAGGAAAAAGGCCCCAAAAAAATCCCCCAAATCCCAAATGTGATACCGGTGTTATTGCACGTTTCTCTTCTTTTCCCGGATCAGCTGTGATGGAAAGTTGCGTGGAAGAAAGTTGGTGTGTATGTGTCCAGCCATTGACATTATTGGGCGAACAAGAAAAAGATTAACATTTTCAGCCTATTGTAATGACCCTGCTGTGTTACAAATGTATCATTCATTCATGGTTTTGATTCAGAGATGTATTCAAACCTAGTTCCACCCAGGCTCCTAGCCTATTCGTCATATCACTCCCTGTACTGAACGGGACGAATATGCGTACCGTTACACCCCTAGAGGGTGAATGAATGAATGAATGAAAACTTTATTTAACAGATTGCAGAATGGGTACAATACAGTACGGTTCAATACATACAATTGTTAAGGGGATGCAGACCAGAGAAAGACGTTTGTCTTGTTTACATCAGGGTCATCAGGTTATGACATACACAACATACATGACATCATGACATTTATGGCATAGGGACATACATGACATACAGGTATATAGTACTGTTACATTTGTGACATATATGATATGCAAATATACAGTACTGTTACCCATAGATCCTAACAGAGAGTACAAATGATGGGGAGGAGACTGTACATTAGGAGGGGGTGGGTGTGTGGGAGAGAAATATACATACGGTGGGGAGAGAATATATACATACGGTGGGGAGGAGACTGTCTATTAGGAGGGGGTGGGGGTGGGGGTGTTTGGACATTTACGGTGGCCAGTTTCGAATTGCAGCCTTCAGTAGGTGCTCTTTTAGAGCGGTTTTGAATGTGGGTAGGGATTCACATTCCTTTACAGCTTTGGGTAGGGCATTCCACATTGATGTGGCATAATTGCGAAACGTGTTTAGTCCCTTGTTTGAGCCGAATCTGGGTTTAACATGATTTGTTGAGCTTTCTCTGGTGTTGTGGTCGTGGTATTCACTGACCTTTAGGAAGTATTTTGACATGTACATGGGTACCTTAGTCGTATAGTGTATCTTGTAGACCAGGCCCATTGCAAGTTGCTGTACTCTGTCGTCTACTCTAAGCCATCCTAGGTAGTCAAAGTGGGCAGGGGTGAGGTGGGTTCTAGGAGTAAGGTCAAGTAGTAGTCTGACCAGTTTGTTTTGTGATGTTTGTAATCTTGTTTTTAGCGCCTTTGAGGTGCTTTGGTACCATGAGGCGCAAGCATAGTCGTAGTACCCTTGAATGAGTGCTCCTGCCAGAGTCTTCAGGGTATTCTTGTTTACCAGAGAGGAGATCCGGTACAAGAATCTAGTTCGTTGGTTGACTTTGTTTATTACCTTGGATGCCATTTTGTCACAGGAAAGATTTGCCTCTAGGATCGACCCTAGGTATGTAATTTCATCTTTCCTTGTGTGACAATATTGTCACCCACTGTAACTGAGAAGCTGTCGGTCTTGCTGAGTTTGTTATTTGATCAGAAGAGAATGGACTCTGTTTTACCCAGGTGTAATGATAGTTTGTTATCAGTGAGCCAGGTGCAGATTCTGCCGAGTTCTGAGCTGAGGGTTTTTTCAACCTTCTTCTTCTTTCGTGTAACGTCAGAGGTCCAACTCCGTATCTTGTAGCCATGCCCTTAACTCTGGTCCCACATCAAAGAGGCTGGCTTCCGAGGGTGGTTTGTATAGGGGGCAGATGGTCAGGATGTGGTCAACAGTCTGCTCAGGGTCTCCACACTCACATGCAGCGCTGTCTGCCAGGCCCCACTTCTTTAATGATGCTTTAAAGCGACCAACCCCAGATCTTAAACGGTTCAGCAGAACCCATTGCCGGCGTGGAAGATCGTCTCCTGTGGCGCCATCTCCTGGATCCCAGATGTGGTGGTGGATACGGGTTGGCCCAGCACTCTCCCACTCTCTCTTCCAGGCTGCCGCCAGCCATCCATTTCTGGATAGGTCCTCAGTGGTGGAACGGAGCATCTCTTGTGCCACCTTGTTGTAGGGGTGGCGGGACTTGAGTCTGCTCATAGGTGCTGTTGTTGTTGTGGTGTTGTGTATAGTGACTGACACAGCTGCATATCTGCTGTAGATGCATTATGCCACTGCTTTATTACTGCACCATGATAAAACCACAGATGAACCATTAGCCTATAGTGATGCACAGTGCCGATTAGTATTTTGATAATTGATTAGACGACTATTCTGTGAAAACCCTACATACTTGTTGATAAACATATGCATTAAAAAACACATTTCTCTTCAGTGAATCTCTTAATTACATCAATATTGTGCAGTATTTTGGCCATTTTGGTCACCTTGTTCAACAACCAGCAAATGTCACAAGCGACAGCTGTATTGGAGTGGATAAATCGTATAATCTATGCATGAAAAAGATTATTCTTTTCAGTGAATCTCTTAGTTGTAACAATATTGTCCTAACAAGGCAGTGTTACGTTGATATGTGCTTTATTTAGTGATGCACCGATGTGAAAATTGTGGGCGATACGATAACCGATATTAATATTGCTGTTCTGGCCGATACCGATATTTACCGATGTCGATATCTCTGTATAGAAAACACTTTTTTATGATAATAACAATAATAATAATAATAATAATAATAATAATAATAATAATAATAATAATAATAATAATAATAATAATAATAATAATAATAATAATAATAATAATAATAATAATAATAATAATAATAATAGATCAAATTTATATAGCGCCTTTCATAGAACCCAAGGTCGCTTCACAATCAGGACAAAAAATAGGGCAAGGAAAATAGGGGGGGGGGATGAGGGAAGGTAAGGGATAATGGACCTAATCTAATCTAAACTAACTGATGGGGAAAAGCCTTGGTGAAGAGGTGTGTTTTTAGATAATCAAATAATAAATAAAAAAAAGGCGCTAATAAGATGTGATAATCAAATAAAGAGCTATTTTCCAAAACGCATAATTTTTTACTTTTGTAATTTATTTTCAGAAATTACTGATATTTTGAAAAAAAAGGACCATATCGGCAGATATATCGTGCACCACTAGCTTTATTTATTTTCATAATTAAAAAAATAAATACATATTTGAGACTTCTCTTGTTCAATTTAATTTGCTTCCACAACTGCGACAAAGTAAAAGTTGTAGCTACTACATATTTGACAAGTTGAGCACTTGCACATTGTGCGTGTACGTGTGTGCGTGCATGTGTACGTGTGTGTGTGCACGTGTGTGTGTGTGCGTGTGTGTGTGTGTGTGTGTGTGGTGTTATGGAGTCAGGTCTGTCTGTAGCTCTTAACTGCTGTGCGCATTAGAGGGCTGAGGGTAATGATGTGTGAGGTGGTGTTGTATTGTGCCAGGGCGACCCTGCGGCTCGACACCCCATTCAGCCCAATGTGGTTCTGATTCTCCTCATCCTTCATCAGCATTCAGCTTTCTCTTTTGACAGCAAGCACATACATATGTACTGGACCCGGGACGCACGCACACACACGCGCACGCGCGCACACACAATTTCGTCAAAGCACACATATTTATAGCCACGTCAAAATATGCGCGCGCACACACACACACACACACGTGCGTACATTTGATGATTTAGTTCCGTGGTGAAACGGTCACTTTGCTCAGACACATTTTCTTTCTCACATATGCAAACATAAAGCAATATTCAGCCTCATTCTACGGGTGAAACACTGGGGTCATTGAATAAGTACGAGTAGGCCTTGATTCACCATTTTGGGATGCAAACACCAGGGTTATAGACTCTCTCTCACCCTCACACACACACACTCGCACACACTGACATACCCCCCAAAAACATGTCAGAAGCATGCCCCTGCATATAGATTCCTCTGTTGTCTTTGCGTGTGGACAGATGTCTGACATTCTCTGTGTGTACCCTATATGTGTGGGAGTCCTGAAGCCAATATATAAGAAAACCTTGTGTGCGTCTCACCTCTATGGTTCAGTGCAGTAATTGGCCTAAGGTGGAGCTCAGCGGTGCTGCCATTACACTGGCAGTAATGTATTTGAAAAGATATTGAAAAAGCTGATGAGAGACACAAGATGTGCCATAGAATACAGAAGTTAATAATGCCGGGGATTTTGACGAATGGATCTCCAAATGTGTCCTGATATCGGTCTAAATTGCATTCTTTTTGCAGACGGTTCCCCTTGTTCTTAATTTATACATTCCCTCATTGACTATGCAAGTTGCTTGTGCCACAGAAGAGAACACTTCACTTTGTGCAGAGGATAATGCATGCAGTGGAGGTACCCTTGCACTGCGTGTATATATAAATGTCCACGGACATACTTTAAGGAACACTGTGCAATGCCTTCCAACACCGTCATTACGTCCATGCCGGCACCAACGTGAACGTGTTTAAAACATCCCACTCGCGCAATGTGGTTTTGAGTACGTACATATCTTTTTATTGCTGCATATATCACCCTGGTGCGGGGACATCTAAAAAGAGAGCATGATCTATACCAAAACATTAATCATCATTCATTGTATGTTAATAAATTCAGAATTTCTCCATTTACCATGCGGACGTCCACGCGCGCTGGAAATGCAACCTTTCCAGAGCTCATAAATCACACGACTGAGTCATCTGACAAAGTACCCCAAACACAGGCTGAGGCGCTGCCATCCCTGGGGCACAAACACACGCCATCTAATGTGGCGGAATCAGAGCGGGGACCGGCTCCTTGCCGCCAACCGCTGCCAATGAGAAGCCCGCGCCGCAGCCCGGGAAAATGACAGGGAGAATCAGAGGGGATTGTGGGATGCCTGTGGCCTCCTCCGCTGGTTTAGACGGTTTTCTCTCTCTTTCTCCCTCTCTCTGTTTTTCTCTCTATCTCTTTTTATTATTCTCTCTCTCTCTCTCTCTCTCTCTCTCTCTCTCTCTCTCTCTCTCTCTCTCTCTCTCTCTCTCTCCCTCTCTCTCTCTCTCTCTCTCTCTCTCTCTCTCTCTCTCTCTCTCTCTCTCTCTCTCTCCCTCTCCCTCTCTCTCTCCCTCTCTCTCATATCTTGCTGCCTCTAGGGGCTGATGCCGTGTACAAACAACAACACACTGACGCCCAGAGGCTTGGTAAGAGCTGCCGCTATGCGGGGACCCCCTGTCTCTGCCTTATTAGATGGACCTCACCACTCAAACTTTAAAACCAGAGGGGCTCCGAGTGATGTTGTTTGCAGCACTTTGAATTGAGTGGCTCTTGGTGAGAATTATTCCTTGTGTCTTTTTTATTTTTTTATTTTTTACTTTTCAACAAACAAGTTTGGGAGGGAGGTACTTGTCTTTGGAATATTCAGATTACCTTGTGCAAGAAGACATTTACGCCATCAACCTACTCGAGCAGGGGACAAAGAGAGTCACAGTCGGCGGAGTGATGAGATACGCAACTCCACTCCTGAGGCGAGAGGGAATGCCCACCTTTCACGCAAAGAAAGACGCCACGGAGCGCTATCTACTGAACACAGAGCGGCGCCTAGCCAAAGACCCCGCTCAAGAGAGTGTGTACCGAGCTGAGATTGAGAAGCTAATCACAGCGGGACACGTAACAAAGATTGACATTAAAGAGGCCGATCAGACGACCGAATCATGGTACGTGCCGCATCACAAGGTCCATCACAACGGCAAGGATCGCATTGTGTTTAATTGCAGGTACCAGATCGGATCCCAAAATCTGAATAAAGAGCTCTTGCCCGGCCCCACACTCGGCCCCTCCCTACTAGGCGTGCTACTGCGCTTCCGCCAGGACAAGGTGGCTATAAGCGGGGATATCAAAGGGATGTTCTTGCAGGTGAGACTAGTAGAGGAGGACAAGCCTCTGCTACGGTTCCTATGGAGAGAGAAGATCGGAGATGAGAACCCATCCATCTACCAGTGGGAAGTACTCCCCTTCGGAACCACATGCAGCCCGTGCTGTGCTACATTTGCACTACAGAAACACGTCACAGAGGACCCAGCAGCAGATGAAGAGGTCCAACACAGTGTGAAGAACAGTTTCTACGTGGACAACTGTTTACAAAGCGTCTCGACTCAAGAAGAAGCCGAGGCTCTCCTAATCAAGTTACGCGCCTCCCTAATCAAAGGCGGCTTTGATCTCAGGCAGTGGGCCAGCAGCGACCCGCACGTATTGCGCAGCCTCTCCTCCGCGGACAAGGCTGCCAGCAGCGAGACCTGGATGGCGACAATCCCAGGAGAAGCCCAAGAAATGACACTAGGATTAGTCTGGCGCTTCAAAACAGACTCGCTCCACTATAGACACAAACCCTTGGCTCCAGAGCAAGGAAGGTCGGCGGCGATACCGACCACCAGACGGAGTGTGTACAGAACACTCGCCAGACAATATGACCCGTTGGGATGTATTCTACCCTACACCACCAGGGCAAAGATGATTGTACGAGCACTATGGGACAAGGACCAGGGCTGGGACGACCCAATACCCGCACACCTTGCCTCAACATGGAGAGAGTGGGAGACGGAACTCCGCTCACTCCCAGGTGTCAATATACGCCGCAGCTACTTCCCATCCACAGTGAGGCCAGAGACATGCGAGATTGAGCTACACGTCTTCAGCGACGCCTCCGAAGTAGCCTACGGATCGGTTGCCTATTTGCGTGCCCAAGAGATGGGAGGAAAGATACACACTGCTTTCATACTGGCCCGCTCAAGAATAGCCCCACGTAAGCAACAATCTATCCCACGTCTAGAGCTCTGCGCAGCCCTCGCAGGAGCGCATCTAGCCACGTTAATCCAACGTGAACTCACCATTCCGGTGCATAGAACAATCTTGTGGTCAGATTCCACGACAGTACTCACATGGATTAAGTCTGATTCATGCAGATACAAAGTCTTCGTGGGAGTCAGAGTCACCGAGATTCAAGAATTAACAGAAGAAGCAAGCTGGCGGTATGTGGACACCAAACACAACCCAGCTGACGTCATCACCCGGGGAATGTCTCTGGATGACCTAACCCGTCGCAACATCTACAGTGACGGACCAGCATTCCTCAAGCTCCCGGAAGGAGATTGGCCTACGCCCACCCCGAGGGAAGCAAGTAACGAGGAGGCTGAGAACAAGAAGCCTATGTTCTGTGGACTGAGCACTGTCGCCTCCACAGACCCCAACATAGATGACTGCACTACCCTAGAGAGTGCGCAACAACGAACATTCCTGCGGCACCACCCAGAGATTCAGTCCACCACTGACATGTCAGCAGCTGACTACGAAGAAGCAGAACTTCTTCTACTACAACGAGCCCAGAGAGACTCGTTCCCCGATGAGCTAGACTGTCTACAGGGAGGAAACCCCGTCCCATCAGACAGCAGACTGATTCACCTGGCACCAGAGAGTGACGCACATAATCTCATCAGAGTGGGTGGTCGCCTGCGGAGAGCCCCCGATCTAGCAGATGACATTAAGCACCCGATCGTCTTGAACAGCCGACACAAGGTCACAGAGCTGATCATAAAGAAATACGACGAGGATGTACACCACGCAGGAGCAGAGAGAGTCTTCGCGGAGATCAGACGTCGTTATTGGATATTGCAAGGGAGAGAAGCAGTACGGCGCTTCCAGCGAACCTGTCTAGACTGCCGTAAGTGGCGCGCGCAGCCCAGCATACCACGGATGGCTGACTTACCCCCCTGTCGCCTCCGAATCGGCGACAAGCCATTCCACTCCACAGGCATGGACTGCTTTGGCCCGTTGTATATAAAGAGAGGAAGAGGCACCGAGAAGCGGTGGGGTATTGTATTCAAATGCATGACCACCAGAGCGATACATATCGAGCTCCTTCCGACCATGAGCACAGACTCATTCCTTATGGCCTTCCGGAGATTCACATCACGGAAAGGAAAACCGTCTACATTGTTGTCTGATCACGGGACCAACTTCAAAGGCGGAGAAAGAGAGCTGAGAGAGAGCTTCCAAGCTATGGGCCCAGAACTTAAGACCCACCTCGCTCCAGCCCAGATTGACTTCCAGTTTAATCCCCCGAACGCACCCCACTTCGGTGGAACCTGGGAACGAGAAGTACGTTCTATAAAGACAGCCCTGTACGCCGTACTCGGAGCCCAGACTGTGGCAGAGGAAGTCCTAATAACAGTCCTCACGGAGATCGAGGGAGTATTGAACTCAAAGCCCCTCGGTTACGTCTCCAGTGATGTAGCAGATGTCGACCCAGTCACCCCCAACACACTCCTAATGGCGCGGCTGGACCCCGCGCTACCCCAGACAATGTACAGGCCTGAAGAAGCGAACGGCCGAAGAATGTGGAGGTACAGCCAAGTACTAGCTGACAAGTTTTGGAGCAGCTTCCTACTTCACTACCTACCGTCTCTACAGACCCGCCAGAAGTGGGTAAAAGAGAGAGACAATTTGACAGAAGGAACAGTCGTCATGATTATTGATCAGTCGCTACCCAGAGCTATGTGGCCGGCTGGCCGCGTAAGCAAAGTGATCACCGGTGCCGATGGCAAGGTCCGAGCAGCTGAAGTACTCGTCCAAGGGCGCACTTACACACGTCCCGTGGCGAGGCTAATAGAACTGCCCCGACTCCCAGATACTATCGATGATGACCATGACCCTATGACTTTGTGAGTTGACTGACCCTTACAGCGGACCTTGAGTGGTAGACAGTGCGGTTAATCTGTCTCTGCTTAGCTAATTAGGTGGGACTAATTAGGGGGCGGCTGTTGTGAAGGATCAGATTAAACCGAATATGTATATTTATTTATATATATATATTTAATTGTATTTGTATATCGTTTGATATCCCCTGTATATTCCTTGTACAATATGCATTGAATATCCCCGTTTCTACTAAACAGCCCATAATAGTTTCATTCTACCATTGGACGAGAACCTGGCGCCAGGTTGCCATACCCCTAGGTCCAAGTTCAATCGTGCCGCCTAACATGTCGAGGCAACCCCCGGTTCCGCGCAGTAATATGTCGGGTGAAATACGAATGGTACTATTTGTTCATAGCGCATATATATATGGCGCCAGTAAAGTAGAACTTTCTTTTAGTCCAGTTCTTTACCCTCCAACAGAGTGACAGACGCAAAAGCCTCCCCACGACGCACGTGCGGTGTAGTAAGGCCTACTTGGCCCAGAATAGGCATTGAGATATCGTGTAGATTAATAGTTGAATGGTCATAGTTTGGCACCATACCGTCGAGTTGGACGTATTCTATTAAGCTAATAGTAGTCTATTTATGTATGGTGCATCGTTCGGTAGAGTTCTACAGTTATCAGTACCCCCATCGTTCCTGACGTTATCTGGACGCTTAACCAGGCTGGTCAGACCCCTAGTGGTGATTGCATCCGAGGAGCTCCGGGCCAAGAGCGACTGGACCTGTATATTGGATTACTCTACCCAGACGACGGCGAGCCTTCCACGGCTTGGATTATGCTTTGTGTGCTTTGATTATTCCATGGATAAAGGCCAACACTGCTGAGTGTTGGAATTACCCCCCGGAGAGGACTCCAGGTGAGACGGCGCTCTACACGTGAGGTCGCCTCACGTCTCTCCGTTGTGGACCGGCAGATACCGTTCCACAGAGGGTCCAGCTGTATTCGTCTGCGGTCCGAGGTTCTGTGGGCACCGTGTCCAAGACTTTGGATTCTCCCAAGACACCGTCGGCCAGATGGGATACCGCCAGCGGCTTCTCTAACCCCCCCCTCCTACTGTCTTACAACCAGCGGGACCCCCCCCCCCCCTTAGTGTATCCAGCTATAATCATTTAAGTACCTTCGCTATCGTTTCCTAAATATTCCAGGTTGTATACTTACTCCCTGCGCAACCAGAGATTGGACATTCAATGTTGATTTACCTACAAATACTCATTTGCCATAAAAGTGCATATTCCATATTTCAAATCATAAATGTAATTAAGTGATCGTTGTATACACCCTTTGCTGTATTAAACCTTCGATTTGGTACATTTGTGTTGGTTCGTTTCATCAGGTGGGAAAGTGTTCATCATACTTATATCTTGTACTGGGTGGCCAGAAGTTAAAGTACATGAGGTAGTGGTATTAAATATCATATCTAACAATACAGTCAGGGAATTGTACCCCTCAGTTACAATAGTACTGTACATTAGTACACTGCATAGTATTGTATATTATATGGTAACTCAGTTACGTCTATTCTGCATCGAACATTGTACATATGTCTATACTGAACACTGTGACCTCATTTTCTACTTCCAAATTACATGCTATACTATGTTATTTGATACTATCTTGTCTAGCACAGTCTCTGGAGCGTAACAGTAAGAAGCATTTTGTATGAAAGTATTCTGTACTTCTGTATGACAACTATTAAAGAAACTTGAAACTTGAAACTTGAAACAATCCCAATTCCCTTCCCTTGGCCCTACCCCTAGTTTGGGAGTGCCCTCGACTGGGTAGTGGCACTATATATATATATGGTAAATGCAGCGATTTACTTCAGAACGGAGCTACAAGGGGAAGGAGTTGAAATCCTTACCTAGGAAATGGGACACTCCTTGTTACAGCATCAGTAATACAAATACAGTAATAATAATATAATAATAATAATGCAGGACCTGTTCAGAGGTCTTTAATTGGCATGCAATTATCCTCAATGTTTAGCGGTTAGCACACACACACCGGAACACACACGCATGCATTGTTTTTTGTGGGATTGCCGATACGATTCGTCTCTGCAATTAACCCATCCCGTCGTCCTTCCCCGCCAAGGGCAGCCGGGGGCAGACAGGCGTCGGTGAGGGCCGCGCCAGGGGACCAATCCAAGTGCTCCTGCCCGTCTTCGTCAAGGACGCCACAGCGTTAGCGATCTGTTGTTGTGTATGTTTTTCCATTGGGTTTATCTTATCGGGGGGGAAACCCTTGCAAGCACGGGGAGAATATGCAAACTCCACACAGAAAGGCCTGGGAGATACCCCACCTGGGTACCTGGCATCATGGAAACCTGGTCACCAAGCGGGAATCGAAACCTGGACCTTCTTGCTATGAGGCGACAGTGTTAACCACTACACCACCGTGCCGCTACTACTTAGTGATACATATATTTTGTACATATCAGCTCATTTGGTTTTTGCAGCGCCTAACAGCACTTTATTTACAGCGTATTTTGAGATTACATTAATTGTGTGCTTACAATTATAATTCTTTATTTATCTGAAATGTCGAGGAACTGACATTTTTGGAATGCGGTGCATCTGGAGAGAAAGGAGCGAAAAATCCACCAAATTCTGTGTTTTTTCCTCAGCAATCACCGGTTCTCCATAACCGGACGGGTCTCCCCAAAATGTTTATACTGGGACTGGCGTTCTATGACCCTGACCGTGGAGAAAACTAGTGACGAGCGGTACTGCTCAGTTTGTCCAGATGAGCAGTTTCGCTGATTGTTAAACTGACATAACCATCGTGTCCGCCATCAAAAGATAATTATAACCATTCCTTTTTTCTTGATCGACGCGATTCAGTGTTGTTCCTCAAAGGGAAAGGTGTTATGCAGAGTTCTGCGAAAACCAAATAGGTTGATACATACAAAATATACATATCACTACAGAAACGTAAGTCCCTTCTACCCCTCTGTTTCAAGTCAGCATCTGAAAACACTCATGACCACTACCCTTCGACCCAGAAAATAATTGGGACACCCTTCCCTACGCACAAAATGGAGAGGTAGGGCCAAGTGGTAGGGCCGAGGAAGGGCATCGGGAGTGTATCGGCTACAGATCCATGATCAGTTGCAAACATGTCATGCTTCACCAACAGCACAGCAGCACATGATTGAGAAGAGGAACATTGTGCCCAGCTTCCCTGGATGGATTCAGCTTTTAGCATTAAAGCAACAAGTCTCTCCTGCTACTGTGCGTCTATTGAGCACCATACTATAAATAGCTTTTAGCTCTTGAGTTGCTAAAACACTAGCTTGCTGGCTAACTATCTAACAAAGCAGCTACAATGACAATGCATTTTTTTTATTGCAAGATAAAAATAGACCTACCTGTGCCATTGCTGCTCTTCAACTAAAATGTATCCAGGAGCTACTATTGATTAGTCCAAACTCTGCTCACATCACCTCAACAACCAAGAACCTGCAGAATCTTCCTGAGCACCGTGAGAAGCATCCGCACCTTCCTGACAAAAGAAGCCACCCAACTCCTCCTGCAATCAACAGTCATGTCTCTCTTCGACTATTGCAATGCTCTGCTAGCTGGTTTACCAGCTTGTGCCACCAAGGCGCTTCAACTCATACAGAATGCACTGGCCCACTTGATCTCCAACCTACCAACGTCAGCCTAGAGAGCTGCACTGGCTTCCTATTGTCGCACAAATCCGCTTCAAGATTCTTGACATTCTGGCATTCCGTGCAACAAGGGGAACAGTTCCCTCCTTCCTTTGGTCAATAGTCTCTAACTACACACCCTCAATATCCCTATGCTCTGCATCTTCTGGCTACCTGAGATCCAGTCCTATTCGGGCTCCTGGGGGGGTCATTGAAATGAAGCAGGCTATTCTCTGTCCTGCCTCTACGGTGGTGGAATGAATCTGCCCAATCTTCTGCCGTTGACTAAAAACACTTTTTCAATCAATATCTGAATAATATCTCTTACCGTCTTCTACTATTATGTACTATGCCTATACTAGTACCTACTATGCTAATATGTCTATACGACTATGTACTCTGAGTTCAGCACTGCTAGATGAACAATACCACTTACCCTTAGGGCCCGCGTCCATTTACCGCATTTTTATGGGCGCAAGCGTCTTTTTTCAATTGTTCCCAATGAGGAGGGAGCGTATGCGGCCGCATGCTGCCGCCTATAGGAAATGCGCTGCGGTCGGATAATTTTTCAGTGCGTTTCAGGTTTTTTGTGCCGCCGCATCCAGCGTTTAAAGTTGAAAACTTCTGAACTTTTCAGAGTGATGAGCTGAGCGCCTTTTCAGACAACCAATCACAGCCAATCATATTTACCGTGGCGCTCGTGACACATAATTGTAACCTGACACCGGAGTTGCCTGCCTGCCTACCCACAAGAGACGGGCCAGGAGACGGGCCAGGAGGGCAAGCGTCTGCTGGTTGGTTGTCATTGCGATTTGCGACAAAGCACAAATACACTAATAACTACACAAATACACTAATAAAAAGCTAATAAAAAGCAAAGGGCGAACTGTGGTGTCAGGCAATAACAATATATATAATTAATATACAATAAAGTGTATTAAAATATGCTATATGTGCAAAACCGCGGCAGTAAAATACGATAAAAAGTTTTTAACAGTGATACAAGATGGCTGTCGCTAGATTTCTTTCTCTCTGTCATCAGGTAGGTTGGTGAGTGACAGCTCGTTGCCATAGCTACAAAAGGCACGCGCTGCTCTTTTTTTTTCTCTCGCCGCAAGCGCTTCATCCCAGCACTACCAGCGCTCCGCCAGCGTTTTTCAGCTGGAAATGTGCGGTAGGTGGACGCATGCCCTTAGCCTCCAGAGGTGTACCCCTTCTGCTGACTTGTTTTGTAAGTCGCTTTGGATAAAAGCATCAGTTAAATTACTAAATGTAAATGTAAACAGTGCATGCAGGAAAGGGAGGATGGCAGAATCTAGCTAGTGTATCAACACTAGGCTGTCAACTAGTCAGGAGGAACGTACGGTTATGTATATAACCATAGTTATATGAGTGTAGTGACGCTCTGCGTCTATTGCAATACTCTTCATATCCAGTATTGATACTGAATAAATTCTCACATGCACCTTTACATACCATCATCTGTCTGGCCACACCCCCATCCGCACCCTACATAAGCAGGGGTGTGGCCATACCATCAGCTCCTTCCCAAGTCTTTCACCACAAGGCAAGACCACGGGGTCCTCAGTGAGTCCGACGCAGAGCATCACTACACTCATATAACTATGGTTATATACATAACCGTACGTTATACATCGTGTAGCTCCGCTCTGCATCTATTGCAACACAGGAGCTGAGCAGAGCGGAGCCCGACAAATGCACCCGCTGAGGCCCCCCACGACCACCAGAACCGGGGAGGACCCGAGCCCCCGGACCCCCCTAGCGGAGGACGGGAGGGTGTCGGATCCGACTGCGCAAAGAGCAGACTTCAGCAACTCAACGCACAGGGTGGGCAGACCGTGGGGCGTACCCACAACTACACAAACGCGCAACCCGCATGCCACTAGGGAACGAATGGAAATGAACAAACCCCCGTTACCACCCCTAACAGCACGGGGTCAAGAGCAAAAGCCCAACCCTGTGGCAAGGCCGTAGCAGCGGAGCGCGAAGGAGGACCCAGACCTAGGAAGGGACTGGACCCCCCCCGGAAAAAGGGGGCCTGGAGAGGCCAAAGACGCCACAGCATTGAGACCTCACCAGGCGGTCACTAGTGACACCGCCCCCCACATCGCCAGCGTATTCGGACAGGGCCCATCCAAGAGCAGGCCCTTCCCCCCTATAGCACGCTGCCTAGCTCACTGAACCTGGTATACCCAGGCAGTCACCCATCCAAGTACAAACCAGGCCTGAACCTACACAGCTTCTGAAATTGAACGAGATCGGGCATGTTCAGGTTGGTATGGCTGTAAGCTCAAAGCACTCAAGAGGCTACACCCACAGCGGGAGCAGGCAGCGCACCGGGGAGACGACCCCCAAAAGAGGTCGATCCCTCAATCCAGGCAACAGGCCACTCGACCTGAGCCTGGAGCACTGTGGACTAGACAGGCGCCAAAGGGGTCTGCTGAAACAGCACCCCGGCGGAAGGGGCGTATGCTGGCATTGTTGTGCACCATGTCATTGTCACAGCCTCCACAAAAACCCCTCGACTCTCTAGAGGGGCCGAGGCAGAGAAGGCTGACATGATTGGCAGACGTCATGAAAAGTGTGGGGGCACACTCACAGGTAGACGGGGCCAAACCCGGCCTACCCCGAGAGTTGACTCCGCTACCAACACACCAGGGAACCAACCACCCCCTTGGTTCTAACATGAGGCGGTTGTTCCTATAACCCCTCAAGAAAAAACTCAAACACAACTGCGGGTATACACTGGCTATACCGCAGTACAAGTGTTTCAGTTTTCAAAAAAAAAAATTCAAAAACATTATAGAGGGCGCCACCCAGACGGTCCCTTTCGTACCGCGCTCGGTGGCCCACCCCAAGGGCGTGAGACCCCTCTACCTATGCTTTGATCTATTCCGTTAACATCCCCCACATATGAACGAGAATTCGTCGAGACACTGGCGCTCGGAAGAGACAAACTCCATCCCAGTTGCCCCATAAAAACGCTGTTTCAATGATGAGCAACCAAGGCGCGCAAGCCCATGCGTGGTTCCTATCAGAAGCACCCAGGGCCAGCACTATGTACACATCGAGACCCAAAACACATCAATGGATAGTCTAACAAGACACCAGATACTGTTCCTCCAAGCCGCCTGGGAGAACGACAAGAAGCCGGCTTTTTCACCGAAAAAAATACGGACATGGGTCCCATACGACGCAGCTGAGGGAAAACAACACCCCGTCAACCATGCTCCATAAAAGAGGGGACGGGGAGCGATGTACCCTATGACGGGGGGAAACCCATGACTCAACAGACCATTACCGACGAGGAGTCAGGGAACTCCCTAAACAATACCCCGTCAACCTGCTCCATAAAGGAGGGGATGGGGAACCCCCAGAGAGACTTCCCACGTGAGCAATAGATTGAAAAGACATATTGCAACATTGAGCTATGTAACAATTGGACTAGGACTTTCCGAGGAGGAGGCTCTGAAACTCTGAGAAGGCTCCCTCACTGAGAGGGAGGCTCTGAACTCACAGAGGAGGCTCTGAACTCCCTGAGGAGGAGACTCTGACCCAATACGCACACTACTAGTAGGGAGCAGAGCAGAAGAACAAATAGTCTCTACTGCGTTGCCTCACCCACCAAGCTCAATACACATATAACAGAGCAGAACTTCTTTTTAAGTTCTACTCACCTTGACAATCTGAGGAGGAGGCTCTGAAACTCTGAGGAGGCTCCCTCACTGGGAGGGAGGGTCTGAACTCACAGGAGGCTCTGAAACTCCCTGAGGAGGAGGCTCTGAAAACTCCCCCCCCCCCCCCCCCCCTACCCTGTGACACGCTGATCCAGCAACGTGACAGGAAGCCCAAAGGACAGGGGGTTTTAACCCCTGACCAATCAGAAAAAGGGGAGGAAGGTTTTACCAGTTCACCCCCTCATGACCCCTCACCCCTGATACGATGTAATGACAAAGCAGAGCCATGACACCAGTCATAGCATGCTACAATGTAAGCGTAAACAGCTTCACATAGACTCATGTGCGAACCTGCCATCTGAATTTTCCAAAGGAAGAAAAAACACAGACCAAGAGAGGGCCCCTTTAAGAGCCCCGGTACCAGAGCTTACACATGTGACTTCTGTAGGCCAACACCTAACCCAGTTGTGGATCTTAACGACACACACAACCCTCCATCACAACAAAAAAGGTAAAATTACACTCTCACTAACGTAAGAGGAATGCCGTTTTTCATAACGAGAGAAGACACAAGTCCTCGATTAAGTACTGGCCACAGGCCTTGCTAAGTCCACATGATAGCGACCAAACAATCTTTTCCCTAGGAAAAAATAGTTTCTCCAAGCAGGAGCTCAACCCCAGCAGAAGCTGAGGGATTACACCGTATCCCCACAAACATAGTGAAAAAATATATTGTAAACAAATCATGTTTGAGAGGAGGGGGGGGGGGGGGGCCCAGGGGAACCGGGGGGATCACCCCTCACCACCTTACCCCTGATACACCTCGGTTGAACAGGTACAGCCCTGTTAATATGTGAACACGCCACCTGTTTATTGTCATCACAGGCTGAGAGAAGGACTCACCCCTCTATCACATGTCACTAAGCATAGCTTTGCAGAGTTATTAACCCAGCTAATTGTGAGCTCAACTACGTTGTCTAACGTTACATGAACACACAATTTCTCATCACAACCAAACCAGTTCATTTTTACTCACGTAAAAAACAATGCAGATTTTCTAGGTAGAGAGAAAGCTATACCAGCGACAAGACAATTCACACACAACACATGTCGCATCCCCAATGTAGTGAAGCAACATACGTTTTGGAAAAAAACATCGTTATTACAAAACATTTAGAAGGGAAGGAAGGAAGAGGCGTTAAGTGTCCAAAGGACCCTTACCTGCACCAATGAACGCAGGCTGAGAGGAGCACAACACTGGTCTCCACGTTGACAAAAGTCCTCGCTGGCGGGGCAAAAGAAGCTACGACGCCCCCCTCCAACAGCCGATCATGATCCTCTGTCAAAGATGACGTCGTGTTATAGCCTGCTATTCTCACGGCTAATGTTCAACGGTGTAGCGTAAGCTAACGGCCAACTCCAGGCCGACTGGTAGCATCAAGCTAACTGTTGTGAAGGGCCAGATTAAACCGAATATATATATTTATTTATATATATATATTTAATTGTATTTGTATATTCTCTAATATTCCCTGATATCCCTTGTATATTCCTTGTACAATATGCATTGAATATCCATTCTAGCCTACTGAACATCCCATAATAGTCTCCATTCTACTATTGGTCGAGACCTTGGTGCCAGGCTGCCATACCCCCCAGACCCAGTTCAAACGTACCGCTCAACATGTACGAACAAGTCCTAGTTCCGCGTAGGAATCTGGCTACCGCACCACTAACGGTACTATTTGTTCATAGTGCGTATATATACTGCGCTACTAAAGTAGGACTTCCTTTTCAGTCCAGTTTCTTACCCTCCAATAGAGTGACAGACGTAAAGCCTCCCCGCGACGCCACGTGTGGGAGTAAGGCCAAGTTCGGCCTACCATATTGAGACATCGTGTATATTAATATTTGAATAGTCATATTTGGCACTATATCGTCGAGTTGGACGTAGTCTATTAAGCTAATAATAGTCTGTTAATATATAGTGCTTCGTACGGTGAGAACACTACCGTAGCCAGCACCCCATCGTTTCGGGGCAGAGAACTGGCTGCTTATCCAGGATGGTCGACCCCATGTGAGACTGCATCCGAGGAGCCCCAGAGCCGACGAGCGAGTGGACCTGTATACCGGATTATTCTACCGACGACAGCCCGCCTTCCCAGGCACGGATTATGCTTTGTGTACAGTGATTATTCCATGGATAAAGACCCCCGACACTGCCGTGTGTTGGAACCCCCCCCCCTGGAGAGGACGCAAGGTGAGGAGGCGCTCTGCAAGACGAGGTCGCTTCACGTCTCTCCTCCGTGGACCGGAGAGAGCCGGCCCACAGAGAGTCCAGCTGCTTTCATCTGTGGTCCAAGGATCGCTGGCGCATTGAGCTGCACAACTGTGGGTTCACCCAGGATACCCTTGGCCGGACGAGGCAGCCAGACTCTACCCCCCCCCCCCCTCCTACTCCTGTTGTCTTACAAGCGACCGGATTACCCCCCTTAGTGTATCCAGTTCTATAATCATTAAAGTATCATTGCTATTATTCCTTAACTATTCCAGGTCGTATATGTACCACCTGCGCCTTCAGAGATTGGACATTCTCTATTGATATACCGACGAATACTCTTGCCATAAAAGTGCATACTAATTCCCATTCATAAATGTGATTGATTTGATTAAGTGCTTGCTCTACACACCATCGCTGTGTAGGAATAAAGACCTATTTCGACTTCGTACATTTGTGTTGGATCCGTTTCATCTACGTGAGAGTGTTTATCATAATATATTTATGCCGAGTACTGGGTGGCCGAATATAAAGTACAAAGGTAGTGGTAGTAAGTATCATATCTAGTAATACAGTCAGGGAATTGTACCCCTCAGTTACAATTGGTCCTTCGAGCCGGAGGGTAATTAGTGTAATATTAATATAGTGTTATTAATATTGAAATGGCCTATGATGAACACTCCACGAAACGATCCTCCTAACCAACGCCCGCAGCGCGAACGACGGCTCCCTCAGTACTTAGAGGCTTACGCTGTCAGTCAACAACCTAGTCTTCTACTAACAGTAAACGCGGTAAAACTAGAAAGTAAAAGTATGTCTAACCCCAACGCCCAGACTACCCCGACCATAGAGGCCCCTACGGGTTCTAATGTAACTGACCAAGTTCACGGTGGGGACCAGTGGGAACCAGACATGACTTCACACCCCGCCAGTACTGAAGAAGTAGTCCCCGATGAGTCCCGGGAGGAATACAACGCTACCGAGAGAGAACTCGGCACGGAAGAAGACGGGGAGAGCACCGTGGAGATAGAGCTCCAAGGCTCCGCAAGGAGTACCCCGAGGGAAGGCTCCCCTATACAACCGCCTTCTCCCAGCGAGGCAGAGAGGACCTTACAGCAGGCCTTCCTCATCAGCCTGAACGCCGCTGCTGAACGCGACCGACTGCAGACCCAGCAGCGGAGCGAAGAAGAGCATATACGTCTAGAAATAAGACGCATTCAGAGGGAAGAGAATGTGGCCCGAGACCGAGCAGACAGCCAGCGAGCAGCTGCTGGTGCTCTACGGGACGCAGAGCGCGACAGACAGCAAGCGCAACTAATAGAACAGCTGATCAGACGGACAACACCCTCTCCCTCCGCCAGAGGCTCCAGGAACTCGTCTAGACACACCTCCAGGGCGGCATCCCCTAGCCGAGTAAACAACCCTGAACTTGACCAACAGACGAGGTCTATACCCCCCACAGACCACCTCCCCCCACCGGTCCAAGCGAGACCTAGCAACCGGGAAGGAGCAGCATATCCTGTGGAGAGGCTAAACCAGAGACCACAAGCACTGGATGACCTAACTGAAGACGAAGAGGAAGAGGAGGAGAACCACGCCCGACGACAGCACAGTACTCTACCGGACCAGGAGGTCCGGTACAGCCCAGGCTATACTCCCGCGGAGCTGCGCTACAGACCCCCGACTCTATACACGGGTGAGCACGACGCACGACCCGCACCGAGGAACAGCACCTGGACAAGCGGGCCATGGTACACTGCCAGTACCAGCCCATACCAAGGAGCGGGAGGAGACTCGCCTAGGAGGCCTCTCCCCCAACGCTCGCCGATGTATCCACAGTCAGCGTCATACATTGGCACGCCTATGGTACCCGACTTCACCCAAGAGAACCGGGCCCAGTATACAGAACTCCGCATGTGTCTGGAGACCATGTTGGTGGATGTATTGGATGAACGCCATAAATACGCCATCCTACTGAAGCACTTAAAGGTACCCCGCGCACATAATATAGCGCTCGCCTACGCGACTTCCACCACCCCATACACAGCAGCGCTGGTAGCATTGGACCAGAGGTATGGGCGCATATGGGATTACGTGATCCAGGAGATCCGACACATCGACCGCTTACCCCCAGCAATAGACAATCGAGCACTGGACGACCTGTCCATCAGAGTGCAGTCCCTGGTAGGGATGTTGGGAGCGCAGAGAGAGAAGGGGAGGCATGAACTTTACGCCAACTCAAATGTGGAAAGGATCTTGGAGAAGCTGCCGCCCGCTCGACAGGAGCGTTTTAGGCGGCAGAGAGACCACCGAGACCCGAATGGCCCCGAACCGAACCTCCTCGATCTAGCAGACTTCCTGGCGAGAGAAGTCAGCAGCCTACGGCTAGATACATTCGGACGGAGCACCCCTGGCTCCAGAGAAGGAACCAGACGACTAAATGATGGAAGAAGATCGGTGACTGTGATGCACCAATCGGAGTCAGTACCGAGCAGCAGGAGCCACAGTACCCCCTCCAGAACGGAGAAGTGGAAGATAGTGTGCCCCTACTGTGAGAAAGAACACTGGCTAGCGCAATGTGACTCCTTCCCCAAGCTGAACGCGGAGGAAGCAAGTCAATGGATAAAGTCCAACAAGCGCTGTTTTCGCTGTGCGCGCTCACACATGGCAGCCGAATGCCGCTTAAAGAAAAGGTGCACCAAGTGCGATGGAGCCCATCTGGACATACTTCACGACAGTAACAGACGGCGCCCTTCACCCGCACCATCCAGCAGCAAAGCGAGCGTCATGTACATCGATCCCGCCAGCAGCAGTGGAGCCCGAGTACTCCTAAAAGTAGTGCGTGTGACACTAAGCTACCAGAATAAAGTCCTGGACACTTACGCCGTCCTCGATGACGGGTCAGAGAAGACCCTTCTGCTCGCCTCCGCTGCGGCCCAGCTAGGGCTGCGGGGAAGCGAAACCCAAATGACAATTCGGACAATAAGACGAGATTTGAAGACGATAAAGGGCGAGAATGTCTCATTCTCTATCGCAGCAAGCGGCCAGCCTGAGCGACGGTACCAGATTACAGACGCTTTCACCAGCCAAGAAATAGGACTGTCGCGGTACACATACCCCGTCGCCAAGCTGATGGAGAAATATGCACATCTGCGCAAGTTACCGATCCCGCTCATAGACAATGCTATGCCGACCCTGTTGATAGGCTCCGACCATGCAGACCTCATTGTCCCGATAGACCGGGTTCATACCGGACCCCGAGGCTGTCCTGCAGCAGTCGAGACCCGTTTGGGATGGACTCTCCAAGGCCCGCTCGCCAAATCTCTCAACCGAAGTACAGCCACTAGATGTCTCCACTCCCGAGTCACAGAGGGAGAAACCGCACTCCTGCAACACGTAGAGCGGCTATGGACCTTGGAACAAATGCCCTTTAAGAACGGAAAGAAAGACATTTGCTCTAAAGATGACATTTACGCCATTCACCTCCTCGAGACAGGGACCAAGAGAGTCCCGGTCAACGGCGTGTTGAGATACGCCACGCCACTCCTGCGGCGAGAAGGAATGCCTACTTTCCACGCCAAGACAGACGCCACAGAACGGTACCTGCTGAACACGGAGCGGCGCTTAGCCAAGAACCCCGCCCAAGAGAGTGTATACCGCGCTGAGATTGAGAAGCTCATCACAGCGGGACACGTCACAAAGATGGACATTAAAGAGGCTGACCAGACCACTGAATCGTGGTACGTGCCTCACCACAAGGTCCATCACAACGGTAAAGACCGCATAGTATTTAACTGCAGCTACCAGATCGGATCCCAAAATCTGAATAAAGAGTTACTGCCCGGTCCCACACTCGGCCCCTCCCTACTCGGCGTTCTAATCCGCTTCCGCCAGGAAAGGGTGGCCATCAGCGGGGACATTAAAGGAATGTTCCTGCAGGTGGGATTAGTAGAGGAGGACAAGCCCCTGTTACGGTTCCTATGGAGAGAGAAGCCAGGAGATGAGCACCCAGCCATCTACCAATGGGAAGTCCTCCCCTTCGGAACGACGTGCAGCCCCTGCTGTGCTACATTTGCACTACAGAAACATGTAGCAGAGGACCCAGCAGCGGACGAAGAGGTCCGACACAGCGTAAAGAACAGCTTCTACGTAGACAACTGTCTACAAAGCCTTTCAACCCAGGAAGAAGCCGAGGCTCTCCTGATTAAACTCCGCGCCTCATTGATCAAAGGCGGCTTTGATCTCAGGCAGTGGGCCAGCAGCGATCCGCAAGTACTGCGCAGCCTCTCCTCCGAGGACAAGGCAGCCAGCAGCGAGACCTGGATGGCTACAATCCCGGGAGAAGCCCAGGAGATGACCCTGGGATTGGTGTGGCGATTCAAAACAGATTCGCTTCACTACAGACACAAGCCCCTGACTACGGAGCAGGGAAGGCCGGCGGCGGCGCCGACCACCAGACGGAGTGTGTACACAACACTCGCCCGACAATATGACCCGCTAGGATGTATTCTACCGTACACCACCAGGGCAAAAATGATTGTACGAGCATTGTGGGACAAGGACCAGGGCTGGGACGACCCCATTCCCGCACACCTTGCATCCACCTGGAGAGAGTGGGAGATGGAGCTCCACTCACTCCCAGGCGTTAATATGCGCCGAAGCTACTTCCCACCCACGGTGAGGCCAGAGACATGTAAAATGGACTTACACGTCTTCAGTGACGCCTCAGAGGTCGCATACGGATCAGTAGCCTACTTGCGGGCCCAAGAAGAGGGGGGAGAGATCTACACAGCATTTGTCCTCGCCCGCTCGAGAATAGCCCCACGCAAGCAACAATCTATCCCACGCCTAGAGCTCTGCGCAGCCCTAGCCGGAGCGCACCTAGCCACGCTCATCCAACGTGAGCTCACCATACCGGTGTCTAGAACAATCCTGTGGTCAGATTCCACGACAGTACTCGCCTGGATCAAATCGGACTCATGCAAGTACAAAGTCTTCGTGGGAGTCAGAGTCACCGAGATTCAAGACTTAACCGAAGAGTTAACCGGAGAAACAGAGTGGCGCTACGTTGATACAAAACAGAACCCAGCTGACGTCATCACCCGGGGAATGCCCCTAGATGACCTCACCCGTCGCAATGTCTACAGTGACGGCCCAGCATTCCTAGGATGGCTGACCTTCCTCCATGTCGCCTCCGAATCGGTGACAAGCCATTCCACTCAACGGGTATGGACTGCTTTGGTTCGCTGCACATAAAGAAAGGAAGAGGAACCGAGAAGCGGTGGGGTATTGTATTCAAATGCATGACCACCAGAGCGATACACATCGAGCTTCTCCCGACCATGAGCACAGACTCATTCCTTATGGCCTTCCGTAGATTCACATCACGGAAAGGAAGACCGTCTACACTATTGTCCGATCATGGGACAAACTTCAAAGGCGGCGAAAGAGAGCTGAGAGAGAGCTTCCAAGCTATGGGCCCAGAACTTAAGACCCACCTCGCTCCAGCACAGATTGACTTCCAATTCAACCCCCCAAACGCACCCCACTTCGGTGGTACTTGGGAACGGGAAGTGCGTTCCATAAAGACAGCCCTGTACGCAGTACTTGGGGCCCAGACTGTGGCGGAAGAAGTCCTAATGACAGTCCTCACGGAGATTGAGGGAGTATTGAACTCTAAGCCCCTCGGCTACGTCTCCAGTGATGTGGCGGATATCGACCCAGTTACCCCCAACACACTCCTGATGGGGCGGCTAGATCCCGCGTTACCCCAGACAATGTACCGGCCTGAAGAAGCGAACGGCCGACGAATGTGGAGGTACAGCCAAGTATTAGCCGACAAGTTTTGGAGCAGTTTCCTACTGCACTACCTACCGTCTCTACAGACCCGCCAGAAGTGGGTAAAGGAGAGAGACAATTTGACAGAAGGAACAGTCGTCATGATTATTGATCAATCACTGCCCAGAGCTATGTGGCCGGCCGGCCGCGTAAGCAAAGTGATCACCGGTGCCGACGGCAAGGTCCGAGCAGCTGAAGTGCTTGTCCAGGGTCGCACTTACACCCGTCCCGTGGCGAGGCTCATAGAACTGCCCCGACTCCCAGACACAATCGATGATGACCATGACCCTATAACCCTATGACTTTGTGAAGTTGACTGACCCCTACAGCAAACCCTTATGTGTAAATAGACAACGCGATTAATCTGTCTCTGCTTAACTGATTAGGTCTGGGACCAATCAGGGGGTGGCTGTTGTGAAGGGCCAGATTAAACCGAATATATATATTTATTTATATATATATATTTAATTGTATTTGTATATTCTCTAATATTCCCTGATATCCCTTGTATATTCCTTGTACAATATGCATTGAATATCCATTCTAGCCTACTGAACATCCCATAATAGTCTCCATTCTACTATTGGTCGAGACCTTGGTGCCAGGCTGCCATACCCCCCAGACCCAGTTCAAACGTACCGCTCAACATGTACGAACAAGTCCTAGTTCCGCGTAGGAATCTGGCTACCGCACCACTAACGGTACTATTTGTTCATAGTGCGTATATATACTGCGCTACTAAAGTAGGACTTCCTTTTCAGTCCAGTTTCTTACCCTCCAATAGAGTGACAGACGTAAAGCCTCCCCGCGACGCCACGTGTGGGAGTAAGGCCAAGTTCGGCCTACCATCGGTATTGAGACATCGTGTATATTAATATTTGAATAGTCATATTTGGCACTATATCGTCGAGTTGGACGTAGTCTATTAAGCTAATAATAGTCTGTTAATATATAGTGCTTCGTACGGTGAGAACACTACCGTAGCCAGCACCCCATCGTTTCGGGCAGAGAACTGGCTGCTTATCCAGGATGGTCGACCCCATGTGAGACTGCATCCGAGGAGCCCCATAGCCGACGAGCGAGTGGACCTGTATACCGGATTATTCTACCGACGACAGCCCGCCTTCCCAGGCACGGATTATGCTTTGTGTACAGTGATTATTCCATGGATAAAGACCCCCGACACTGCCGTGTGTTGGAACCCCCCCCCCTGGAGAGGACGCAAGGTGAGGAGGCGCTCTGCAAGACGAGGTCGCTTCACGTCTCTCCTCCGTGGACCGGAGAGAGCCGGCCCACAGAGAGTCCAGCTGCTTTCATCTGTGGTCCAAGGATCGCTGGCGCATTGAGCTGCACAACTGTGGGTTCACCCAGGATACCCTTGGCCGGACGAGGCAGCCAGACTCTACCCCCCCCCCCCTCCTACTCCTGTTGTCTTACAAGCGACCGGATTACCCCCCTTAGTGTATCCAGTTCTATAATCATTAAAGTATCATTGCTATTATTCCTTAACTATTCCAGGTCGTATATGTACCACCTGCGCCTTCAGAGATTGGACATTCTCTATTGATATACCGACGAATACTCTTGCCATAAAAGTGCATACTAATTCCCATTCATAAATGTGATTGATTTGATTAAGTGCTTGCTCTACACACCATCGCTGTGTAGGAATAAAGACCTATTTCGACTTCGTACATTTGTGTTGGATCCGTTTCATCTACGTGAGAGTGTTTATCATAATATATTTATGCCGAGTACTGGGTGGCCGAATATAAAGTACAAAGGTAGTGGTAGTAAGTATCATATCTAGTAATACAGTCAGGGAATTGTACCCCTCAGTTACACTAACGTTCCTAGCCTAGCGAACGTATCGAGCTAGCGCCGCAGCTAACAGCTAACAGGTAGCTCACCCAGCTAGAACGCAAGCTAAGCAGCTATCACCGAACTGCACAACGAGAGAACACAATAAGGCCAACACTTCAGACAGCCGCCGTCTGTCCCCCTCCTCATCCTAAGAGAGAAGAGAAAAAGAAGTTAACACAGTTTTCAGAACGGTGATTAACAGATATACAGCGGTATCGGCACAATTCCCTATGGGCTGCAACCGACTTGGGCGTGGAGACATTCCGATAACGAACCACCAAACCCACTTTCCTCGTGCTAGGGTAACTTTCATCTTGAAAGATGGGGCCATTCACATGACAGAGAGAAATCTGTTCATTCAAAGATCCGGGGGTTTTAACCACAGATCTTGGTCATGGCCCACTAGTTTGACTACCGTGGGCGTCAAACCAGGACCCTCTCTCCGCCGTCTAAGAAACAGAAAAACGGTACCAGTCTGGGGCCGGCTTTCGTAAATCGTGCAGCTAATTCCCTCATAGCAACACAACTGGCGCTCGCGTATCAAAACCATCACTCACCCAGAGAGGTAGCTAGCTTCACACAACAGCCGTCGCCCCTCCTGCACAGTCCAGCTGCAGAACCGGAGGTAATACCTGTCCAGCTGCAGTTTGTAGGACTGCAGGTGGGGATTCGGCCAGCGACGCGAGCCCCTAATACGAAAATGCCGGTGGAGGTCAGAATGATCATCATCTTCTAGACACCCCAGTGGCGAAGACATTATCGCTGTATTTCCTCGAAAATAGTGAGAGAGAAAACAAAGATATAATGTCAACGTAGCTCCTTCATCTCCTATTTTCTTCTTCAAAAATCCATCAAACTTCAAAGTGTGGTACATTGCAGGCAATTGACGTGGTGAAAACTGAAGAAGGAGCTGATGGTATGGCCACACCCCTGCTTATGTAGGGAGCGGATGGGGGTGTGGCCAGACAGATGATGGTATGTAAAGGTGCATGTGAGAATTTATTCAGTATCAATACTGGATATGAAGAGTATTGCAATAGACGCAGAGCGGAGCTACACGATGTATAACTAATCTTGTCAACACCTCAGATGCTGGTTACACAATAAGTATTAGTTGTATTTAGCTTGGGTTGGTTTTATTGCTTTTAGATAATGATGCATATGCAGCTGTTTGATTATTTGAAAAGGTTAGACATCATGTAAATCTCAGATTTCAGGAACAATATAAGATTGGTATTGGTATCGGCAAATACCCAAAGCCAGGTATCGGTATCAGGACTTCCCTATCAGCTGTGAGAAGAACCCTAATCATCAAAGTAATTCAAAATGCTGAGCTTCGTCGCTGGCACTGCGTCTGCAGTTAGACGTTCACGTTTAGTATATAAAACCTTGCAATTTTCTAAAAGTAATGAACGAGGAAGTAACCATCTGTAAAATAAAGAAATAAATAACAATGTTCCCCACTTGGGTGAAAATGGCCTTAATCTAGCTGTTTAGCGGAGATTACCAAGGCAACGAGGACATCTGAGCAAGTACAATAGCGTTTCCCTCTCCAACGCCGCCGAGATGAAGTGAAACAGATTTATCTGTTAATAACTTCAGAAGGCCAATAATCGGCGCTATTCAGGTGCAAGGCCGTTGCTTGTGCACATACACAACAGATTGGATTATTTTTAGCCTGCGGGGGAAAGGGGCCTCCATTGTGCTACCCCTTACGCAGAATAATCATGCCTCTTTACCTTTAAGTGGTCACATGATCCCAGTGCTATATACACTTGCTGTATGCTGCAGATTAAAAGATTAAAGGCTTTCTGGTGAGAGAAAAAAGAAACAAACAGCAACGCAAT
>NW_028169671.1:0-1000 GCF_963971535.1 Notolepis coatsorum | reverse complement strand
CCATCTGTTCTCCTGCTTCTCCTGTCCTGGAAGTCCTCCAGTTGTCTCATACCAGCACCTCCCCTGGCTGGCTGGCTGGCTGGCTGGCTGGCACTTCCCCTGGCTTGGTGGCTGGCACCTCCCCTGGCTGGCTGGCTGGCTGGCTGGCACCTCCTCTGGCTGGCTGGCTGGCTGGCTGGCTGGCACCTCCCCTGGCTTGGTGGCTGGCACCTCCCCTGGCTGGCACCTCCTCTGGCTGGCTGGCTGGCTGGCTGGCTGGCTGGCTGGCACCTCCCCTGGCTTGGTGGCTGGCACCTCCCCTGGCTGGCTGGCTGGCTGGCACCTCCTCTGGCTGGCTGGCTGGCACCACCACTGGCAGCTTCCAACAAACACTTCAAAGCCTGAAAACACAAGTTGTCTTTGTCTGCATGATTTACTTCATGTGAAGGGTTTACGATATATATATAATATTTATTTATACATTTTTAATTGGGAACCAGTGAATGCATGCTTTCCTTGTTCCCCTTCTTCTTGCAACTATACTCACTACTGCACCAACCTGTCTACCCAGTGCCTCCCGGATGAGAATGTTTTTCTCTTTTTTTGTGAAAGGAGGAGAGGCCCTGTTCTTTGTGGCCCGACATAGAAATGCTAATTCATCCCGGGAAAAGACGACATGGGAAACCCACGAGGCCGGCGTGTCCCGCTGTGTCTGTTAATAATGTGACTGAGCGTAATCCTCTATAAAGATCCACCGCGAGAAGGCCTGGATCACGTTGGTCATTTTTGCTTATTCCCTGTGAAAACGCCCGGCCCTCGCCTATTGCAGGCGTGTCCTCGCATGGGGCCCATAAGGTACGGCGATAAATCCATCCCACTCACAGCGTGTTGAGATTCAACAAATCCCAGAACGAGTGGAAAACGTCCCTGATCTGAACGTAATGACAGTCCGAGCTTTGCTTTATTCCCCCCCTCTCTCTCTCTCTCTCTCTCTCTCTCTCTCTCTCTCTCTCTCTCTCTC
>NW_028169672.1:20000-27500 GCF_963971535.1 Notolepis coatsorum | reverse complement strand
ACTATGAACAAACACAACACTCTAACTCACCATCTTTAGATAATAAAGTACTCAACCTCTACTGTCTTTAACTATGAGTGAACACAACACTCTAACTCACCATCTTTAGATAATAAAGTACTCAGCCTCTACTGTCTTTAACTATGAGTGAACACAACACTCTAACTCACCATCTTTAGATAATAAAGTACTCAACCTCTACTGTCTTTAACTATGAACAAACACAACACTCTAACTCACCATCTTTAGATAATAAAGTACTCAGCCTCTACTGTCTTTAACTATGAACAAACACAACACTCTAACTCACCATCTTTAGATAATAAAGTACTCAACCTCTACTGTCTTTAACTATGAACAAACACAACACTCTAACTCACCATCTTTAGATAATAAAGTACTCAACCTCTACTGTCTTTAACTATGAGTGAACACAACACTCTAACTTACCATCTTTAGATAATAAAGTACTCAACCTCTGCTGTCTTTAACTATGAGTGAACACAACACTAACTTAACATCTTTAGATAATAAAGTACTCAACCTCTGCTGTCTTTAACTATGAGTGAACACAACACTCTAACTCACCATCTTTAGATAATAAAGTACTCAACCTCTGCTGTCTTTAACTATGAGTGAACACAACACTCTAACTCACCATCTTTAGATAATAAAGTACTCAACCTCTGCTGTCTTTAACTATGAGTGAACACAACACTCTAACTCACCATCTTTAGATAATAAAGTACTCAACCTCTACTGTCTTTAACTATGAGTGAACACAACACTCTAACTCACCATCTTTAGATAATAAAGTACTCAACCTCTACTGTCTTTAACTATGAGTGAACACAACACTCTAACTTACCATCTTTAGATAATAAAGTACTCAACCTCTACTGTCTTTAACTATGAGTGAACACAACACTCTAACTCACCATCTTTAGATAATAAAGTACTCAACCTCTACTGTCTTTAACTATGAACAAACACAACACTCTAACTCACCATCTTTAGATAATAAAGTACTCAACCTCTACTGTCTTTAACTATGAGTGAACACAACACTCTAACTCACCATCTTTAGATAATAAAGTACTCAGCCTCTACTGTCTTTAACTATGAGTGAACACAACACTCTAACTCACCATCTTTAGATAATAAAGTACTCAACCTCTACTGTCTTTAACTATGAACAAACACAACACTCTAACTCACCATCTTTAGATAATAAAGTACTCAACCTCCTCTGTCTTTAACTATGAATGAACACAACACTCTAACTCACCATCTTTAGATAATAAAGTACTCAACCTCTACTGTCTTTAACTATGAGTGAACACAACACTCTAACTCACCATCTTTAGATAATAAAGTACTCAACCTCTACTGTCTTTAACTATGAATGAACACAACACTCTAACTTACCATCTTTAGATAATAAAGTACTCAACCTCTACTGTCTTTAACTATGAATGAACACAACACTCTAACTCACCATCTTTAGATAATAAAGTACTCAACCTCCTCTGTCTTTAACTATGAATGAACACAACACTCTAACTCACCATCTTTAGATAATAAAGTACTCAACCTCTACTGTCTTTAACTATGAATGAACACAACACTCTAACTCACCATCTTTAGATAATAAAGTACTCAACCTCCTCTGTCTTTAACTATGAATGAACACAACACTCTAACTCACCATCTTTAGATAATAAAGTACTCAGCCTCTACTGTCTTTAACTACTGTATGAGTGAACACAACACTCTAACTCACCATCTTTAGATAATAAAGTACTCAACCTCTACTGTCTTTAACTATGAATGAACACAACACTCTAACTCACCATCTTTAGATAATAAAGTACTCAACCTCTACTGTCTTTAACTATGAATGAACACAACACTCTAACTCACCATCTTTAGATAATAAAGTACTCAACCTCCTCTGTCTTTAACTATGAGTGAACACAACACTCTAACTTGCCATCTTTAGATAATAAAGTACTCAACCTCTACTGTCTTTAACTATGAGTGAACACAACACTCTAACTCACCATCTTTAGATAATAAAGTACTCAACCTCTGCTGTCTTTAACTATGAGTGAACACAACACTCTAACTCGCCATCTTTAGATAATAAAGTACTCAACATCTACTGTCTTTAACTATGAGTGAACACAACACTCTAACTCACCATCTTTAGATAATAAAGTACTCAACCTCTACTGTCTTTAACTATGAATGAACACAACACTCTAACTCACCATCTTTAGATAATAAAGTACTCAACCTCCTCTGTCTTTAACTATGAATGAACACAACACTCTAACTCACCATCTTTAGATAATAAAGTACTCAACCTCCTCTGTCTTTAACTATGAGTGAACACAACACTATAACTTACCATCTTTAGATAATAAAGTACTCAACCTCTACTGTCTTTAACTATGAGTGAACACAACACTCTAACTTGCCATCTTTAGATAATAAAGTACTCAACCTCTACTGTCTTTAACTATGAGTGAACACAACACTCTAACTCACCATCTTTAGATAATAAAGTACTCAACCTCTACTGTCTTTAACTATGAACAAACACAACACTCTAACTCACCATCTTTAGATAATAAAGTACTCAACCTCTACTGTCTTTAACTATGAATGAACACAACACTCTAACCATCTTTAGATAATAAAGTACTCAACCTCTACTGTCTTTAACTATGAACAAACACAACACTCTAACTCACCATCTTTAGATAATAAAGTACTCAACCTCTACTGTCTTTAACTATGAACAAACACAACACTCTAACTCACCATCTTTAGATAATAAAGTACTCAGCCTCTGCTGTCTTTAACTATGAACAAACACAACACTCTAACTCACCATCTTTAGATAATAAAGTACTCAACCTCTACTGTCTTTAACTATGAGTGAACACAACACTCTAACTTACCATCTTTAGATAATAAAGTACTCAACCTCTACTGTCTTTAACTATGAGTGAACACAACACTCTAACTCACCATCTTTAGATAATAAAGTACTCAACCTCTACTGTCTTTAACTATGAGTGAACACAACACTCTAACTTACCATCTTTAGATAATAAAGTACTCAACCTCTACTGTCTTTAACTATGAATGAACACAACACTCTAACTCACCATCTTTAGATAATAAAGTACTCAGCCTCTACTGTCTTTAACTATGAACAAACACAACACTCTAACTTACCATCTTTAGATAATAAAGTACTCAGCCTCTACTGTCTTTAACTATGAGTGAACACAACACTCTAACTCACCATCTTTAGATAATAAAGTACTCAGCCTCTACTGTCTTTAACTATGAGTGAACACAACACTCTAACTCACCATCTTTAGATAATAAAGTACTCAGCCTCTACTGTCTTTAACTATGAGTGAACACAACACTCTAACTCACCATCTTTAGATAATAAAGTACTCAACCTCTACTGTCTTTAACTATGAACAAACACAACACTCTAACTCACCATCTTTAGATAATAAAGTACTCAACCTCTACTGTCTTTAACTATGAGTGAACACAACAATCTAACTCACCATCTTTAGATAATAAAGTACTCAACCTCTACTGTCTTTAACTATGAGTGAACACAACACTCTAACTCACCATCTTTAGATAATAAAGTACTCAGCCTCTACTGTCTTTAACTATGAGTGAACACAACACTCTAACTTACCATCTTTAGATAATAAAGTACTCAGCCTCTACTGTCTTTAACTATGAATGAACACAACACTCTAACTCACCATCTTTAGATAATAAAGTACTCAGCCTCTACTGTCTTTAACTATGAGTGAACACAACACTCTAACTCACCATCTTTAGATAATAAAGTACTCAACCTCTACTGTCTTTAACTATGAGTGAACACAACACTCTAACTCACCATCTTTAGATAATAAAGTACTCAACCTCTACTGTCTTTAACTATGAGTGAACACAACACTCTAACTCACCATCTTTAGATAATAAAGTACTCAGCCTCTACTGTCTTTAACTATGAGTGAACACAACACTCTAACTCACCATCTTTAGATAATAAAGTACTCAACCTCTACTGTTTTTAACTATGAGTGAACACAACACTCTAACTCACCATCTTTAGATAATAAAGTACTCAACCTCTACTGTCTTTAACTATGAGTGAACACAACACTCTAACTCACCATCTTTAGATAATAAAGTACTCAGCCTCTACTGTCTTTAACTATGAGTGAACACAACACTCTAACTTACCATCTTTAGATAATAAAGTACTCAACCTCTACTGTCTTTAACTATGAGTGAACACAACACTCTAACTCACCATCTTTAGATAATAAAGTACTCAACCTCTACTGTCTTTAACTATGAGTGAACACAACACTCTAACTTACCATCTTTAGATAATAAAGTACTCAACCTCTACTGTCTTTAACTATGAATGAACACAACACTCTAACTCACCATCTTTAGATAATAAAGTACTCAGCCTCTACTGTCTTTAACTATGAACAAACACAACACTCTAACTCACCATCTTTAGATAATAAAGTACTCAGCCTCTACTGTCTTTAACTATGAGTGAACACAACACTCTAACTCACCATCTTTAGATAATAAAGTACTCAGCCTCTACTGTCTTTAACTATGAGTGAACACAACACTCTAACTCACCATCTTTAGATAATAAAGTACTCAACCTCTACTGTCTTTAACTATGAACAAACACAACACTCTAACTCACCATCTTTAGATAATAAAGTACTCAACCTCTACTGTCTTTAACTATGAGTGAACACAACAATCTAACTCACCATCTTTAGATAATAAAGTACTCAACCTCTACTGTCTTTAACTATGAGTGAACACAACACTCTAACTCACCATCTTTAGATAATAAAGTACTCAGCCTCTACTGTCTTTAACTATGAGTGAACACAACACTCTAACTTACCATCTTTAGATAATAAAGTACTCAGCCTCTACTGTCTTTAACTATGAATGAACACAACACTCTAACTCACCATCTTTAGATAATAAAGTACTCAGCCTCTACTGTCTTTAACTATGAGTGAACACAACACTCTAACTCACCATCTTTAGATAATAAAGTACTCAACCTCTACTGTCTTTAACTATGAGTGAACACAACACTCTAACTCACCATCTTTAGATAATAAAGTACTCAACCTCTACTGTCTTTAACTATGAGTGAACACAACACTCTAACTCACCATCTTTAGATAATAAAGTACTCAGCCTCTACTGTCTTTAACTATGAGTGAACACAACACTCTAACTCACCATCTTTAGATAATAAAGTACTCAACCTCTACTGTTTTTAACTATGAGTGAACACAACACTCTAACTCACCAGCTTTAGATAATAAAGTACTCAACCTCTACTGTCTTTAACTATGAGTGAACACAACACTCTAACTCACCATCTTTAGATAATAAAGTACTCAGCCTCTACTGTCTTTAACTATGAGTGAACACAACACTCTAACTCACCATCTTTAGATAATAAAGTACTCAACCTCTACTGTCTTTAACTATGAGTGAACACAACACTCTAACTCACCATCTTTAGATAATAAAGTACTCAACCTCTACTGTCTTTAACTATGAGTGAACACAACACTCTAACTCACCATCTTTAGATAATACATTTCGAAAACATCGTTCCTCTGAAAACTCAAAACAAACAGTATATGGTTCTTCGTCTGAAGGACTCAGTCGTTTACTTTTCTTAACGCTGCCGTGACAACACTGTCCCCCCCCCCCCCCCCCCCCCCCCCCCCCCCTTCGTCCTCCAGGTGGGCTTCATCGACTACATCGTGCACCCGCTGTGGGAGACGTGGGCCGACCTGGTGCACCCCGACGCCCAGGACATCCTGGACACGCTGGAGGACAACAGGAACTGGTACCAGAGCATGGTGCCCCAGAGCCCCTCGCCCCCCTTCTACACGGGGGAGGAGGGGGAGGGGGGCACGGCGGGGAGCAAGTTCCAGTTCGAGCTGACGCTGGACGACCAGAGCGCTGGGGAGGAGGAGGAGGGAGAGGGCGCGACGATGGAGACGGCCGACGGGTGCGGTCACCCCTCCGACCAGCAGGGGGCGGAGGAAGCGGTGTCCTCGGCTGAGACATAAGGAGCCTCGACCCCACCCCACCCCGCCCGCCCCCTCCTTCTTTCCCGCCATGTGGCTGAATACATTTTATTGCAGTGGAGCTTAATCCTGCAATCTGGCTCTCCGGGAGCTTCTGCCGGTGCTGAGCGCGGCCTGGCTGTGACTGTGGCGCCCCTGGAGAGGAGGGTGGGAAACCCCCTTTTGGCAGTTTTGTCTCTCTGAGCCCCTGGAGAGGAGGGTGGGAAACCCCCTTTTGGCAGTTTTGTCTCTCTGAGCCCCTGGAGAGGAGGGTGGGAAACCCCCTTTTGGCAGTTTTGTCTCTCTGAGCCCCTGGAGAGGAGGGTGGGAAAACCCCTTTTGGCAGTTTTGTCTCTCTGAGCCCCTGGAGAGGAGGGTGGGAAACCCCCTTTTGGCAGTTTTGTCTCTCTGAGGCCCCTGGAGAGGAGGGTGGGAAACCCCCTTTTGGCAGTTTTGTCTCTCTGAGCCCCTGGAGAGGAGGGTGGGAAACCCCCTTTTGGCAGTTTGGTCTCTCTGAGCCCCCTAGGGCGGGCAGGAAGAAGAGCGCTGCCTTGACGACACGGCTCGTCGACCGAGGGACCAGAGACGAACGCTGTATGTTGTCGGCTGCCTTCTGAAGGTGAACTAAACGCAGATATTCGTTAAAAAAAAAGTGAAGTGGGACTGACACGCGTGAAGAACTCTGAACATGCACTTCAGGACTTTTTCTTCTTCTTCTGTTTTACGTCGATTTTGATTCTTTGCAATCATGTTGTCGGGATCAGATGTACCCATCGTCGGTCCAAACTACCGGTCACAAAGTGTATTTGTAGTAGTTTACTTTTCTCTCTTAACACTTGTCTAAAGAGACGTCGTGTGCCTTTTTACAACCATGTCTTTTTGTAAAAGTGTTTTCTATAATTTATTGAACACATTGATGTGTAGATGTGAAACACGTTTGTTTCACGCGGTCTTCCTATAACGTACGTCCTCCTGGCGATAGTTACACGCTTGTCCTCACAAATTATTTAGTGGCTGTATCTCTCAATTAATTTGGCTTCCCGGCGCAATTTGCACCACGGTGTAAACAAAGACGGTATAAAGGATCACAGTTATTTTCCAAGTCATAACACATTATCATGTAACATGTAAAACCAAATATGATTCTATAATTATTACGCATGGAGATGGATGCGGTATAAACGCGTACATGAGAAGCTCTGTTCTGCATCAAATAAGTCCTGTTAGATTCTCTGGATATCGGCACAAAATGATTGAACCGTCTTCCTTGTGATTTGAATTCCCTGAAAGGGAAAAGAAACGTACA
>NW_028169672.1:0-15000 GCF_963971535.1 Notolepis coatsorum | reverse complement strand
ACGTAATGGGCTAGTAGTGGACACGTAATGGGCTAGTAGTGGACACGTAATGGGTTAGTAGTGGACACGTAATGGGTTAGTAGTGGACACGTAATGGGTTAGTAGTGGACACGTAATGGGTTAGTAGTGGACACGTAATGGGTTAGTAGTGGACACGTAATGGGTTAGTAGTGGACACGTCATGGGTTAGTAGTGGACACGTAATGGGCTTAGCGTCATGGGTTAGTAGTGGACACGTAATCAAGTTCAAGTTCTTTAATAGTTCTTTAATAGTTGTCATACAGAAGTACAGAATACTTTCATACAAAATGCTTCTTACTGTTACGCTCCAGAGACTGTGCTAGACAAGATAGTATCAAATAACATAATAACATAATATAGCATGAATTTAGAAGAAGAAAATGAGGTCACAGTGTTCGGTATAGACATATGTACAATGTTCTGAGTTACCATATAATATACAATACACAATACTATGTAGTGTACTAATGTACAGTACTATCTAGTGCAGGGGTGGCCAACCCGCGGCTCGCGAGCCGCATGCGGCTCTTTGCCCGTCAATGTGCGGCTCTTCCATCCATAAAAAAAAAAAAAAAAAATTAAATTTTTTTTTTACTTTTTTTTTTTTTACTTTTTTTTTTTTTTTTTTACTTTTTTTTTTTGTATGTCACTCATTCCATAAGGACGTAGAATAAACATTTACAATTTTTTTTTTAATGGTCCATTTGCATGTTCTTGGTATCTGAATCTAGGGACATATATGGATCAGTGTCAGAAATAGTGTGTCTGTTACTAGGCTTGAGTAAATTGTAATGAACCAAAGGAGAATATCAATTCTATTTAAAAAAAAAATTATCTTTGACTGTAAATAACACCATGCTAAAATTGACCAGACCTGAAAAATCTAAGCAAATGAATAAAGGGAAGATGATTAAACAGAAGGTTTTGTAGATACAGTACTGAATTCTGCCATCTTTTTTATAATGTAAATTTCTCCACCATTTTTCATCATATTGCAACACCGTTTTTTGCAAGACGTTCACAGAAAGGTAGAGAAACGAACTGCGTTCTGTTTTATGGCAATAACGTTCAGGTTTGTGGGAGATAATCCCAAAAAATACGAGAAATTAAAAAGTAAATCCAGAAGTCAGATGATTGACAGGGGCTGGTGTGAGCTGGGTAGGGTAGTTTTTCGAAATTTGAAAGCCCTGAGTCTCTTCCTTCAAAAGACTACACTCACTTTTGGCTGTGCCACTTCCTCCTGTCAATATGCGCCGGTTTCCGACTCAATGCCCTAAGATTTCTATAATCTTATATTTCACTAATAACAGTTAAAATAATTGGTAAACAAACATAATGCTAAAAATATACACTTTTACTGTATATCTCGGGCTTAAGAGGTTAACCCTGTGAGGCCCAAATTAAAAAGAAATTAGCAACTTCAGAGGCCAGAGGGTGGGACATATAAACACATTTACTATCAAATAGCATTGTGAGGCTGAACAACAGGACCAATTGACTATACATGTGCTTAAAGGGGAACTATCTTATAAATGGCTTTTTTCAGTGTTTACCATTGTTTCTTAGCTATGTGGACTTATATTAATAGGATATATGTCTCTAATTCTCATATTGGCGAATTCTTCCAATTCTCCTCTCACAATATTCACCCTCACTGAACTGAGTCATCTGAAAATGTGCATATCTGTGATGTCAGAGATTTCTCAGCTGCATAATAATGTGGCAGTTGATGTGGCAGTTGGCACCAGGCCACACAGTGGTTGGAGCCCAGCCTCAAAACGGCTTAAGATCTTGAGGTAGAAAAATGCGGTTTTTAGTACTTGATTAGAAATACAAAACAATGCATTTTTTTTGAAAAAAACCTAGGTGTTCCATAGACTCACAGGAATTGTGTAAAAGTGCCCAGATAGTGAAAGAAATAGTAAAATAGTTCCCCTTTAAAATTTTTTAAATAAACATTGTTTTTTTAAATGGCTAAAAGTGATTTTGTAATTTTGCAACCGTGGGTCTCACAGGGTACTTTTAACCCTGTGAGGCCCAAATAAAAAAGACATTAGCAACTTCAGAGGCCAGAGGGTGAGACCTATAAACACATGAAGGGTGCCGTGACTGAAAAAAAAGGTTGAGAAACGCTGGTATATGGTGTGGCTCTTTGTGGTACCACAGTCATTTTTTTGTGGCTCTTAGTCTCTGACTGGTTGGCCACCCCTGATCTAGTGCAAAGCAGAAATGGGATGAGGTACAATTTTAGGTACAATTTACAGTAAGGTGTACGAGTTGTAGTGCAATCCTTCATCCATAAATATAAAGTGTGGGGAGTGGGTGCTACAGTGTGTTTGTTTAAAGTGGGTGTGTGCTATAAGTGTGTGGAGTGGGTGCTACAGTGTGTTTGTTTAAAGTGAGTGTGTGCGTGTGGATGTGTGTGCTATGTGCGTTTGGTGGTTGTTGTTGTGTAGTGTTCATTCATTGTTCGTTTAGCAGCCTGATGGCCTGGGGATAGAAGCTTCTTCTGAGTCTTTCTGTGCTCGCCTTGAGACTCCTGTATCGCTTGCCTGACCGCAGCAGTTCAAAGAGGCAGTTGTTCGGGTGACTGGAGTCTTTAATGATTCTCTTAGCCTTGCCCTTGCAACGCTTGTAGTAAATGTTCTGGAGGGTGGGGAGCCCCCCTCCAATTGTGCGTTCGGCTGAACGTGTCACTCTTTGTAGTCTGCTTTGGTCTTGTGCAGTGCTATTCCCAAACCAGGAGGTGATGTTGCCGGTCAAGATGCTCTCTATTGTACATGAGTAGAAGTTCTTAAGGATCTTCTGGCTGACTTGGAACTTCCTTAGGCGCCTGAGGAAGTAGAGGCGTTGTCGTGCCTTCTTCACAACACTGTTAATGTGTGTGGTCCATGTCAAGTCCTCGGATATGTAGGCTCCGAGGTACTTAAAGCTGTTGACTCTCTCAACCGGTGCCCCGTCGATGCTGAGGGGGCTGTAGTCCTTGACCCCCGACCTCCTGAAGTCCACAATCATCTCCTTTGTTTTGCTGACGTTCAGGGAGAGGCTGTTTTCCTGGCACCATCCCGCCAGGACCTTGACCTCTTCCAGGTAGGCCCTCTCGTCGTTGGCAGAGATCAGGCCCACCACCACTGTGTCGTCAGCAAATTTGACGATTGTATTGCTACTCCGCTGAGCCACACAGTCGTGTGTGTACAGGGAGTAGAGGAGGGGACTCAGAACACAGCCCTGGGGGGCCCCTATGTTGAGGGTGATGGATGAGGAGGTGCAGTTGCCTGCTCTCACCACCTGGGGTCTGCCAGTCAGGAAGTCCAAGACCCACTGGCAGAGGTCATAGCCCAAGCCCAGGTCCCTGAGCTTGGCTATGAGTATGGAGGGGACTATGGTATTGAATGCCGAGCTGTAGTCGATGAATAGCATTCTCACATAGTTCCCCTGCCTCTTGTCCAGGTGTGATGCTGCTGTGTGCAGCACATGGGATATGGCGTCCTCCGTGGACCTGTTGGGGCGGTATGCAAATTGCAGGGGGTCCATGTTGATGGGGAGGGAGGAGCAGATGTAGCCCTTTACTAGCTTCTCGAAGCACTTCATGGCTATGGAGGTGAGAGCTACAGGGCGGTAGTCGTTGAGGCAAGCAGGCTTGGATTTTTTGGGTACAGGGATAATAGTGGACTTCTTCAGGCAGGTGGGGATGACAGCCTGTTCTAAGGACAGGTTAAATATGTCAGTGAATACTGGGGCCAGTTGGTCGGCACAGACTTTTAGGACGCGGCCGGGGATGCCGTCTGGACCTGCTGCCTTCCTGATATTCACTTTTTTAAAGGTCCGCCTCACCTCATGCTCTGTTACCCTGAACACTGCGCCTCCATCAGCAGCCGACCCCCCCCCCCCCCATTGCCGAGGCTTGTGAGCTGGTGTTGTTATTACCAGCATCAAACCTCGCATAGAAGGTATTGAGGTCATTTGCTAAGGGGCTTAGCGTCATGTGTTAGTAGTGGACACGTAATGGGCTTAGCGTCATGTGTTAGTAGTGGACACATAATGGGCTTAGCGTCATGGGTTAGTAGTGGACACGTAATGGGCTTAGCGTCATGGGTTAGTAGTGGACACGTAATGGGCTTAGCGTCATGGGTTAGTAGTGGACACGTAATGGGCTTAGCGTCATGGGTTAGTAGTGGACACGTAATGGGCTTAGCGTCATGGGTTAGTAGTGGACACGTAATGGGCTTAGCGTCATGGGTTAGTAGTGGACACGTAATGGGCTTAGCGTCATGGGTTAGTAGTGGACACGTAATGGGCTTAGCGTCATGGGTTAGTAGTGGACACGTAATGGGCTTAGCGTCATGGGTTAGTAGTGGACACGTAATGGGTTAGTAGTGGACACGTAATGGGTTAGTAGTGGACACGTAATGGGTTAGTAGTGGACACGTAATGGGTTAGTAGTGGACACGTAATGGGTTAGTAGTGGACACGTAATGGGTTAGTAGTGGACACGTAATGGGTTAGTAGTGGACACGTAATGGGTTAGTAGTGGACACGTAATGGGCTAGTAGTGGACACGTAATGGGCTAGTAGTGGACACGTAATGGGTTAGTAGTGGACACGTAATGGGTTAGTAGTGGACACGTAATGGGCTAGTAGTGGACACGTAATGGGCTTAGCGTCTGCCTCTTTAGAAAACAAGTAGTCGGGGATAAAGTTCCAAATTGAGGTCAGGTTTCTGAAAGACTGTTTAAACTAGGGATGCTCGATATTGGCTTTTTTACCGATACCGATATACCGATATTGTCCAACTCTTAATTTCCGATACCGATATCAACCGATACCGATATATGCAGGGTTTCCCCCCCAAAAAATGGAATAATTTCAGGTAATTAACATTACATATCTCTTGTTGTGGAATTAACACAACATTATGCATACTTTTGACAATAAATAAAATCTGAATTTGTTCTTACTTGCTTGCCTGGGTAAATAAAGGTTATAGAAATGTAAAAAAGATTTTTTTTTTGGAAAACCAATACCGATATTTTCCGATATCACATTTTAATGCCGATATCGGCCGATAATATCGGACATCCCTAGTTTAAACCAATTTATTTTGAAAGTGCTGTGGATAAGGGCGGCTGATTGGCGCAGTGGGCAAGGCGCTCGCCTCTAACGCAGGAGACGCTGGGTTTGAGCCCAGCTCTCGCCGTTGCTACCGGCTGGCCGGTCGTTCATACTAACACAATTGGCAGTGTTAGAGGGTGGGAAAGCCGGTGGGTGGGGATTTGACGTTGTGGACAGCGACTCCTACAGCTCGGTTTGGTGACGCCGGTGCGACGGAAGCAGGAAGTATCGGGGCAGCGTGAGCCTCCCACGCGTTACTCCTCCTCGCCACTGAGAGTTCGAGCTGCTGCGGTGAAAAGATGTGACAGGCTGCCTCCTCGTGTACCGGAGGGGACACGTGATGCAAGGCTTCTGTCCTCACTACAGCCGACCAGTGGGAGGCATAGTCTAGCAACGTTCAAGACAGGGGAGGGAAGAATTGGATAATACGAAAAAATTGGGATGGGAGAAAAATAGAAAATGGGGAGAAAAAGTGGATCAAAAAAAGAAAGTGCTGCGGATAAATCAAAAAGGCCAAGACGAGAGGCGGGAAAGATCTCCTTATTGATTGATTGAAAACTTTATTAACAGATTGCAGAATGGGGTATACAATACAGTACGGCTCAATACATACAATTGTTAAGGGGATGCAGACCAGAGAAAGACTTGCGTCTTGTTTACATCAGGGTCCCCCATTTTCAATTCATCATATATTTATGACATACACGACATACAGATAAACAGTACTGTTACATCCAGACATTTATGACATACAATATATACAAATATACAGTACTGTTTATTTACTGGCAGACAGTTTCTAAAAGAGAATATATAAATTTGAGGGGGAGGAAGCTGTACATTGGGGGGGGGGGGGTTGGACATTTACCGGGGCCAGTTTCTAAATGCGGCCTCCCGTAGGTGTTCTTTGAGAGTGTTTTTGAAAGTGATTCACATTCCTTTACAGCTTTGGGTAGGGCGTTCCACATTGATGTGGCATAATTGCGAAACGTGTTTAGTCCCTTGTTTGTGCAGAATCTGGGTTTAACATGATTTGTGGAGCTCCCTCTGGTGTTGTGGTCGTGGTATTCACTGACCTTTGGGAAGTATTTCGACATGTACATGGGTACCTTGGTGGTGTAGTGTATCTTGTAGACGAAAGAACGATGTTGCTTTGTTGTTCTCCCACCTGTACGTCGTGATGCAGCACAGGGTGGGTGACATGTTGTCCTCTCACCTGTACGTCGTGATGCAGCACAGGGTGGGTGACATGTTGTCCTCTCACCTGTACGTCGTGATGCAGCACAGGGTGGGTGACATGTTGTCCTCTCACCTGTACGTCGTGATGCAGCACAGGGTGGGTGACATGTTGTCCTCTCACCTGTACGTCGTGATGCAGCACAAGGTGGGTGACATGTTGTCCTCTCACCTGTACGTCGTGATGCAGCACAGGGTGGGTGACATGAGCACATTCTTCAGCCATGAGCTCCATCATCCTCCCCTTCAGTATCTGATGGTGGAAAATTGCGTTTTTGGGAAAAGATCTGCTGAACTTTCTGACCATGGACTCCCACAATACATTTACATTTAGTCATTTAAAAGCGACTTACAAGTTCTGTACGACAAGTCATCAGGAAGGAAGGGCACAACTCTATCAGCTGAGTAACAATGTTCATCAAAGTGTTGAGTGCTACAGTGTAGGTTAGTTTATTAGGACAAGTGCATATTATAAGCAGTGATGCCACAGATTACTTGTAAAAGTAATCTGATTACTGATTACTCCTTTAAAAAGTTATCTTAGTTACTTTACTGATTACTTGATTATCAGAGTAACTTAGTTACTTTGAAAGTAACTAGGTTACGAAGTCGTCCCCCCTGCTGCTGCCACAACATAAGAATGACAAAAAAAATTTAGTAAAATGTACTCAGTTTGAGTAAAATGTACTAATAGGGCAGGTAGGCCTATCTATAGATCTATAGATTTCACAAAAGATAAATGGTCAATAACACCACATGTAGGCTGATATGTAGCCTACCTTAGAGGCCTGCCCTATTCAGATATGGTTCTAATGTTCCTAGTGAAACAGGGGAGAGGGGTGAGTAAACCAGTGATTATATCTCAGTAACATAATCTTCTCAAACCTCTTGTCAGAAAGTCTGTTCCTTCTAGGCGTGAGCACCAACCCTCCCAGACTAAAAAGCCGTTCCACAGGAGCACTTGATGGGTTGGAGTGTTATACTTCAAGAAAATGTTCTTTATGTTTGAAGGTCTATCCAGTATCTGAAGCTCATGCTCTTAAAAAACAGTCTATTAAACGGTACTGCTCCTCCTATGCTATTATTATTATTATTATTATTATTATTATTATTATTATTATTATTATTATTATTATTATTATTATTATTATTATTATTATTATTATTATTATTATTATTATTATTATTATTATTATTATTATTATTATTATTATTATTATTATTATTATTATTATTTATTATTGTGTGCTACTGACAACCTACATACTGCAGTATGGTGTTCCATGTTCATGAATAGTGTAATGCAAAAGATGTTTAACTCAAAGGTGGAACATACCTGCACTATGGCATCTGGAAGGCCTGCAGTCGTGTCCTGCAGGGTGTCCTTCAGAGCGAGGGTCTTCTGCATCAGCACTTCAAGTGTGGGTAGTAAAGTTTAAATCCAGTAAAGAAATCCAGCTTTTGCTGTTTGGCTGGTGCACCTCCGAGTCCTGTAGAAGTCGATGCTTCGGCTTTGGTTTTTTTTCTATCCATTTGGCGTTTGGTCGTGCTGTGCTGTATATTCCAGATGCGGTAGACAGTGAAGTATCTTTCACTCCATTTATATCTAAGTTCTGTGATCGTATAGTCTACTCTTCTCTCTGCATTGTTTGTAGTTCTGGTGGTCGGTTCTATTAAGGAAAACGCAGACGAGGTGGTCTGAAATCAAACAAATGGGGTGTTTATTTCCATTGTTAATAAAACACAGCTATGCGTCAAACAAGTACAGGATCTTCATTTCATCTCTAATCGTCTCTTTGGTGTGGCAGTTTTGTCCATGATCTGATCAGCTGGGGCCGATCAGAGCGTTCTTCTCCGGTGGTGGTGTTGTTGTCTCTCGGGTTCCATGACAAAACACGCAGCTTTTCTTAGTGGTTGGTGGTCGCCAAGGCAACCTTGGTTTTCGGTGAGTCTCAGCGCTCAAGCAGGGAGCGCTTGATTTCGTCTCTCTTCGTGGCAGGATCTCCTGCTGTGAAGCGATCTTCTGTCATCGTCTGTCTCCGTGGCTCTGAGTCTCCGGCTTGGTTCTCGAGCTCCGGTTGGTGAGTCTCCAGCGCTCCCCTCCTGTCCAGGTCTGTCTCGCTCCAGGTCTGTGTCTCAGTCTCTCGTCCATCTCCATCAGCCCTGCTTAAAAAGGGAACTTCCCCCAAAAGCCCCCGGAGAAGTGTGTCCCAGGGCTCGGGCTTCTCCATTGGCCAAAGGATCTCCTCGCTGAGTGACACGTCAGCCTGGTCTGCTGACACACCGTTACACAGTAGAATCCGCCTGGCTGTTAGCAGTTAGCCATTTCTATTACATTTCCTTATTAGGGGATCCTTTCAGCTCCTCTCTCCGTGAACAGATTAATTGCATACGTCCTTTTCAACAGAAATAATATACTGGTTTCTTGATTAACCATTAACCAATACTGTATAGTTTTATCTTTTAGCATTAAGAGATTTTATTCGTTATTGTCTAAACAGTGACTAACAGTCTTTTCTTCAGTTCTTTCCACATTTTACTTTATTTGATTGAACTATTTAATGTTACATCCTACTGTTTGTATTTCCTATTCTAAAGTAATCTGTAATCTAGTTTGTAGCTCTATTTGATCACTAAGTATTTTGTTCAGTATTAACATTAATTTACAAACAATGTCTTTGTATTTGGTTCACTTATTGTCAACTTTTCATGCCTGCCAAACCTATTTATCTAAGGTGATTTGGTATGACAGCTCCCTTTTAACATAATGGTCCTTGCTTTACATATGTGTTGCAATGTTTTCTAAGGCCATCTAACTAATCTCTCTGACAAAGCCATTAGTTTTATCTATTTCCTTAAGGTCTAAAAACCGTCTAGTCTAACTATTAGAGTTAATGTGTAACTGGTGGCATTCTACTTAAATTCCAATATCCTGGAGCCTGTGTGGTATGTCTTAAGTCAATCAAATCGGATGTGTAAGGGGAGATTTCCAAATAGTCTGGTGTCACCCTTCTGACCTCTGGGCCTTAGTCTTCTTGACCAGCTGCCGTGTCGTAACCTGAAATTACCTTCCAGTGTCCTTCCTGGGTTCCAACGGCTGCTCAGCTAGTGTCAACAGACCTTTGACCTCAACTGTATTTTCAGTTGGTTTCCTGTTCTCCAAAGATATTATCTCCTTCCTCTTTAGTCTCTTATTACCAAATAGGTCCCGTGGGGGAAATGGGTCACCCAAAGTAAGCTTTTGTTCTTCTTTAGCTAAAAGTAAATACCACTCCTTTCTGCCCATCTCAATATAGTCCCGAGGGGTCAGTTTATGACCTTAATGGTACTGGCCACCTGATCGGGGGGAGTCACTGTCTCTCAACCTCTTTAGCCTGGGGCCACAGAGTACACCAACATGGGGTTTCAAGTGGCCCTTCTGTCAAATCAGCATTTTCCGTCTAATCATTTTGTACAGTTCAGTTGCTATTTTCATGTTTCATTTTGATAAATTCACGACAACAGTATTTTGTTTCCTCCGCATAGTGAATGTTTTTTTCACCCGGCTTAGCTGACACAAACGTGAAGTAGACTATTGATTGAACTTCCAGTGCAAGAAAGCGTTACCAGTGTGAGCGTCTCCCTGCTAGCTCGCTATGTTTAGGTCAGCCTGATAATAACAATAATAGCCACCGCCCACCAGCATGGTACAACACGTGAGGTTGCGTGCTGTGACATCACTCCCAATACAAGGAAAACAGCTCCAAACGTATTTTTTACTGTCGAAAACGAAAGAAAATACTGCATTCCGCCTGCATTATGATGAGATAGTAACGAAATAGTAACGCACAGGCACTTGGACAAGTAACTGCAATCAGATTACTGGCTTGTAAAGATTAACGCGTTAGATTACTATTTTCGGGGAAAAGTAATCAGATTACAGTAACACGTTACTTAGTAACGCGTTAGTGGCATCACTGATTATAAGTGCATGACAGTAACGTTAGTTAGGGTTAGATTTAAAAAAAAAATCATTTCAGATAATGGTTGAAGAAGTGCGTCTTTAGTCGACGGCGAAAGATTGGACGGGTTTGGGCTGTCCTAACTGTGGTGGGAAGTTCATTCCACCATTGTGGGGCAAGGACCGAGAATAGGCGGCTTCTAGGCGGCTGGGTTGCGCAGCGGACATTGCGCTCGTCAAGAGACACCAGTATCGAATCCGGCTGTCGGCGTTGCCTCCGGCTTGGGCCGGCCGTCATACTAACTCATTGGCAGAGTCAGCGGGTGGGAAGTCGTCGATGGGTGGTAATCTGGTCGTTGTAAACAGCGACTCCTACAGGTCGGTCAGGGCGCCTGCACAGCAGAGACAGGAAAATGGCGGGGGGGCAGTGTGAGCCTCCCACATGTTACACCTCGCCAATGAGAGTCCGCGCTGGCTGCCTGCACATGTATCGGAGGGGACACGTGACAGGCTTCTATCCTCCCTACAACCGGCCAGTGGGGGGCACATGCGAGCAATGTTCAAGACAGGGGAGGGGAGAATTGGCACGGCTAAATTGGGATGGGAGAAACATGAGGAGAAAAAGTGGATACAAAAAAAAGAATAGGCGGCTTCTCTGTGATTTTATCCTTCAGGGCCTTTTAAAATCTCCCCTGAGAAGTACACAACTTCAACCCGTCACTAAGACTATTCCACAATTTAACTCCCAAGATTGAAACACATCTAGCTTTTACATTAGTTCTTACCTTTTTACATGTTTTAAGAATACACAACCCTCTTAAATTATACTTTCCTTCTCTTGGTTGAAAGAGACATTGAATACAAGCTGGTATAGGTTCTTACTCTTAGCACGAAAAATGATCTCCAAGGTTTTTATGTAAACCATATCTACACATTTTAACGTGCAGGACTTTATGAATAATGGATTTGTCGATTGGATTGAAGGTAACTAGCTTTATTTATTATTCTAATAGCTTATTTCTTGTTCCTGTGTGGACCATGTCACCTGTGGCCTCCAAGGCAATGAACTGGTCAAATGTACAGTAGCTGCAAGAGTGAAAGTGGAAACTGCACGAGGTGCAACTGTGAGATGTAATGATTAACTACAGACCATGCAGTGTCTGTGGTATATTAGTATTCTGTTTTGGTATTATGTAGTATACACAATTTATTATCTATGTTTAATTAAAATTAAAAGCTTCTAGTGTATTTCTAAATGGTATTAGTTGTAGGCCTATTCCTTGACCGTGGAAATAATATGAGTAGACACCAAAATTATGATCCCAAGTGGCCTAGAAGCTAGAGAGAAAGAGATATTGGTAGATATAGGTTTTATAGATATGTATTTGCAGGATGTGGTTCCTAACAAAAATGGAAAGCTATGGCGATGGGCAGCGTTTGGGGAAAATATGGTGCCTGGGTCCAGAACGTCCATTAATTTGCTAAGCTGCCTGACTATTGGATTTACGGTAAACATCACTTGTCTTCCCTCTCTCCCTCCCCCTCTCTTCTTCCCCCTCTCCCTCCCCCTCTCCCTCCCCCTCTCTTCTTCCACCTCTCCCTCCCCCTCTCTTCTTCCACCTCTCCCTCCCCCTCTCCCTCCCCCTCTCTTCTTCTACCTCTCCTTCCCTGCTTCCTATTCTCTCCATTTCTCTGTATTTTATTTTATTTAATGTATTATTATTTTTATGCCTGTTTTATATGTATAATGTAAACTATATTTTATTTTACTCTATGTATTATTATTATTATTATTATTATTATTATTATTATTATTATTATTATTATTATTATTATTATTATTATTATTATTATTATTATTATTATTATTATTATTATTATTATTATTATTATTATTATTATTATTATTATTATTATTATTATTATTATTACTCACTGATGTTCCTAATTTTCAAATAAAAATATCAATAAACATCACTTGTCTTCAACCCCATGTCATGATCTGACAAAATGGTGTCAGGCAGGTATATATATATATATATATATCACATTGCATACAGACAAGGCTATTCAAAGTGCTCTACATACTGTAAGGAATAAAAATTAGTGCTGTCAATAGTTTTGCTTGTACAGTTGTACAGTGTTCCCCCCCCCCAACCCCCTCCAATGTACAGTCAATTACCTAGTATGGTTTTGTCAATATTCCAATGTACAGTTTTGCTTGTACAGTTGTACAGTGTTTCCCCCCCAACCACTCCTACCCAACCCCCCCCCATCCCCCCACCCACCCAACCCCACCCAACCTCCTCCAATGTACAGTTTTTACGTCAAATGTATATACTCTCTTTTCTGGACTATTTTTTTATCACAAACAGTACTGTATTTGCAAATCTGGTATGTCATAAATGTATAGATGTAGCAGTACTGTCTATCTGTATGTCATGTATGTCATATATGTCCTGATTAATTGAAAATGGGGGACCCTGATGTAAACAAGACGAAAGTCTTTCTCTGGTCTGCATCCCCTTAACAATTGTGTGTGTTGAGCTGTACTGTATTGTACCCATTCTGCAATCTGTTAATAAAGTTTTCAATCAATCAATAGATTAAAAAAAATTAACTAATGAACTACTACTACTACTAGTTATGGTTTGTAACCGACCCCAATCGCACAACACAAGACAGGTATGAGAGTAAGCCAAAACAGGGCATTTATTCATTACATAACAAAAAGCGGCACTGTCCCTTTAAATTAAGGGAGAACACAAAAACACTGGAGTCAAAGAAAAGGGAAAATGCGGCACTGTGCCTTTAAGAGGCGAACAGGCTAAGGGACTAAGGCTAAGGGACAGGGCCAGGGCAAAATGTCAAGGACCAGGACCAGGGGCACTGGAGAGGGGGACAGGGACAGAGGCCCGGAGAGGCGGGCTGGAGACAGGGACAGATAACAGGGTTAAGGCCTTGGACAGGGCGAGGGCCAGAGCTGCTTACAGGGATGACAGGGTTCCGACGGCGGAGGCCTGGCACGGAGATCTTCCTCGGATGCTGCAGACGGGCAGCGCAGAACACAGGGGTCCCAGGGGACCGGGGCGAAGAGACGCATCCTCCCGTGGAACTAGGAAGCGATGTGCGCCGGCTTTACGTCTGGAGTGGGAGCGCGCCGGCTTGACGTCTGGAGTGGGAACACCACTCCAGGCCTGGCACGGAGATCCTCCTCGGAAGCTGCAGACGGGCAGCGCAGAACACAGGGGTCCCAGGGGACCGGGGCGAAGAGACGCATCCTCCCGTGGAATTAGGAAGCGATGCGCGCCGGCTTGACGTCTGGAGTGGGAACACCACTCCAGGCCTGGCACGGAGATCCTCCTCGGAAGCTGCAGACGGGCAGCGCAGAACACCGGGGTCCCAGGGGACCGGGGCGAAGAGACGCATCCTCCCGTGGAACTAGGAAGCGATGCGCGCCGGCTTGACGTCTGGAGTGGGAACACTGGAAAACCTCCCGTAGAGAATTAGAGAGCGTAGACGGCGTCCCACTCCAGGCAAACGGCGACAGGTGGTGAAGTACAGGGGTGGCACGACGTCTCACGCCGGAGACGCGGCAGTAGATTGTAGTAACAAGAACGACCCGACCAGGACTGGAGGGAGGTCCAGGTATTTAAAGCCCTCTGGGGCGCTAATCATAAACTATGACAGCTGTGAAAGGTAGTCCAAGGGTGGGGGCTGGTGAAGAGTAGAGGAGAGTAAAACATCGCAAGGGTGGGGGCTGTTGAGGAGAGTAGACAGGGAAAGTCCAAAGGTGGGGGCTGGTGAGGTGAGGAGACAGGGAATAAAGGTCCAGGGAACAGGCGAATCCTCACAGTACCTCCCCCTCCACGGGAGCCACCGGGCGACCGAAAAAAGCCAGACAGCGGGGCAGGGGACATGATAAAGCAACAAAAAAAAAAAAACTGGGCCATGCTAGCAGGGGAAGCTACACCTAAAGTGGGGCTAGCAGAGGGACTGGGTAGCTGCCAGAGCATTGCTAGCTACAGGGCCTATGCTAGCTGTACTGCTACATAGCATAGAGGCTGCGCTAGCTGCCGGAGCTAGGCTAGCAGACAGGGCTGGACTAGCAAAGGAGAACAAGCTAGCTGGAAGGGGCAGTCCTAGCAGTGGGGAAAAAGGGTAGCTAACAGGGGAGCTAACGAGGCTAACAGGGGAGCTAACAGGGAAGCTAACGAGGCTACCAGGGGAGCTAACAGGGGAGTCAACAGGGGAACTAACAGGGGAACTAAAAAGGGCAAACTCACATACACTGTCTGTGCTGGCTGGGGTCGTCGACTGGTCGGGTCGTACTGTTATGGTTTGTAACCGACCCCAATCGCACAACACAAGACAGGTATGAGAGTAAGCCAAAACAGGGCATTTATTCATTACATAACAAAAAGCGGCACTGTCCCTTTAAGGGAGAACACAAAAACACTGGAGTCAAAGAAAAGGGAAAATGCGGCACTGTGCCTTTAAGAGGCGAACAGGCTAAGGGACTAAGGCTAAGGGACAGGGCCAGGGCAAAATGTCAAGGACCAGGACCAGGGGCACTGGAGAGGGGGACAGGGACAGAGGCCCGGAGAGGCGGGCTGGAGACAGGGACAGAGAACAGGGTTAAGGCCTTGGACAGGGCGAGGGCCAGAGCTGCTTACAGGGATGACAGGGTT
>NW_028169673.1:0-7500 GCF_963971535.1 Notolepis coatsorum | reverse complement strand
TGTCAAGTTAGACCGCGCTCTCAAGATGGGGTGCTGAAATCCCATTAAGTATTATATAAAAAAGAAGCAGTGAAGCTAGACCAGCACTCTCAGGTTCAAGTATTTAATGGCAGCCTGAAACAAACATGTTTCGGAATTACATATTCCTTCTTCAGTGTTATAGCTTGTACTGGGCAGCTCCCAGGTGTCAGACTGTGGTTGTACTGGGCAGCTCCCAGGTGTCAGAATGAATGAATGAATGAATGAAAACTTTATTTAACAGATTGCAGAATGGGTACAGTACAGTACGGCTCAATACACACAATTGTTAAGAGGATGCAGACCAGAGAAAGACTTTCGTCTTGTTTACATCAGGGTCCCCCATTTTCAATTCATAATGACATTAATGACATATGCAACATACAGATATATATCATGACATTTCTGACATACATGACATACAGGTATACAGTACTGTTACATTTGTGACATACACGATAAACAGAGATCCTGACGGAAAATATATACATACGAGGGGAGGAAACTGTACATTAGGAGGGGGTGGGTGGGTGGGAGGGGTGGATTTGGACATTTAATTCATGACTCGGAAAAGGGTCATCGACCGCAAGCCGGCTCCCGTTGGGAAACTCTCTTCCTCGTGTCTCCACGAGAGAGGAATAGTTCTCAGTCACTGACGGTATGAGCGTCGAGACAAAGCAGCGAGCAATCTGATTATGGTGTGTGAATTGGTATAGTCAAATCGGCACAGCGTGTGGGATTAATGCTCTCAGACGTATATTGCCTAGATTTATACGGTCTACTTTGAAATGTCCAAATGAGAGCAACAGCCTTGGTTAGATTTTATACCTAAGCTTATAATCTCTCCTTCCTCCCCTCCCAGTTTACCCATAGCTGAAATCACCGTTTCAATACTCTCAACAATTTTGAATTGTGTGCATGCATGCGTGTGTGAGTGAGTATGTGTGTTTGTGTGTGTTGTGTGCGGCTAGTCTGGGTGTTTAGTGTGTGTTTGTTTATGTGTGTGTGTGTGTGTGTGGGGTCTGTGTGTGTGTGTGTGTTAGGGTGACCAGGTGTCCCCCTTTTGGTTGTACTGTCCCACCATTTGACCAAATGTCCCACGTCCCTCATATTGAGAGGATGTCCCTCTTTTCGAAGCCAAAAAAAACATGCGTCTAAAAGCCCCTCCCTACAGACAGTAAACGTAGCAACCCGCCTCTTGTCCACACACATTGCTCTGATTGGTTATAGTACTTTAGCGCGCTGCTTGCCTGCTTGTGACGTGACTGAGACTGAGTCGAGACGCTACCTCATATCGCAAATCTGATTGGTCAAAAAAACACAACAACATTACAAGCAAACTAGTTCAAGATGGAAAGCAGTAAAAAGAAACGGACCTGCAGTTACAACCAAGACTGGCAAACGACACATGACTGGGTGAGGCAGATGGCAGGAAATCCGCAGCAGGCTTTCTGTGTTTTGTGTCATAGTTCGTTTTCAATTGCGCATGGAGGAGAATACGACTTGAAGCGCCACAGTGGACGTGAGTCTCACTTGAAAGTGGCTCACCAAAAAGAAACATCCAGATCTATGGATACGTTTCTTTTTAAACCAAACAATGATAGCCAGACGGACAAGGTCACTGCAGCTGAGATAACAAGTGTCTATCACACAGTACAACACTCCCATTCATACAGGTCAGCCGACTGTGGTAACCTTTAACCTTTGATTTAAATCTATTCGGTGAAGACCATGGCAGTTATTCTAATATAGAAACACAATTTATTTGTATTATTATTTTTGTATTATACTACACTGTTTTCCCTAGTTCTGTGTTAACAGGGAATATCAAACACAAGACATTCCTGTCAAGTGATGACGTTTGAATATTTAAAACAGATGTTAGGTGGTATTTAATTTGTATTTATTTTGATTTAACCTTTAACCTTTGATTTAAATCTATTCAGTGAAGACCATGGCAGTTATTCTAATACAAAAATTTACATTATCTATCTGTCCCACTTTGTCCCACTTTGTCCCACCAAAATCTTACTGTTGTCCCACTTTGTCCCACCAAAATCTTACTGTTGTCCCACTTTTGGACTTTTTGCATCTGGTCACCCTAGTGTGTGTGTGTGTGTGCGTGCGCCTCTGTGAATTAGATTGATGTGCTTTCCACTGGCATGTTTATTACCCCTATTATAATTTTCTTTTCTTTTCAAAACATTGTTTATTGGAGTTTTTCGTTGCAATATGAAATGAGCAGTATAGGTCAAATTGTACACATATATGCCAGACGTATTGCACATATCTACATATAAGTAGTAAAAATAAAGGTCTGTTGAATATAAACAATATATACATATTGCACATAACTACATATAAGTAGTCAAAATATAGGTATGTTGAATATAGACTACAGACTACAGTGAATACACCACAAAATAAATATATTAGATATTGTTTCGGACATACAGTCAATTGGACAGATATATACACTCAGGACAAGGACTGTACAGCAGAAAGAGAGGAGTGGACATTTTTTATTTAAATTTTTTTTTAAGTGAGAAGGTAAACATGGGGTTACACCTGCACAGGTATATGGGTCAACCAACCAGACACTGCTAGGCTAGAAGTGAGCATTGCTTATTATGGGGTGTCGATTGAACCCTGTTCCCCAACATAGTGTGACGAGCCTGGGTGGTGTTTAGAGACGTGTCACGGTTAAAAACCAAACAAATTCAAATGTCCACACAAGTGCAATATCAATCAACAAGAATATTTATTGCCTACAGGCAGAATATAGTTCGATGGGCAAATAGAATGGTCGTAATACAGTCCGATGTCCAAAACACAAAACAGGCTCGCCGACAGAAAAAGGATTGTTCAATACTGAGAGTAGTCGTCAGTACACAACCGGGTTTCTCAGCCAGTCCAGGGTCCAGTACACAATGAACACCTTCTCGCCTTCACCTCTCCTCTCACAACCTCTCACCTCGCACAACTCCGTACACAACAATCTCTCTCTCTCTCTCAATTCTCCACTTGCACAACCTGAAAGTCGGCACTTCCCGCTGACTTCCGGTTGCCAATGGTACTTCCTGTCCCATCCAAATACATTTTTTTTTTTTTTTTTTTTTTTTAACTTTGGCCATTCCCCTGGCTCTTTTATACGTTTATCGCATTTATTCTGGTCAAGGATGACTGACAGAAACAGGCTGAAAGGGTTCAGATGGGGGGGAAGACACTCTGGGAAAGGCACGGCTGCAGTCCGGGATTCGAACTCGCTAAACCCCAGATCCGTGACGAGCACGGTTGTCCCCGGCGCTGAAATAGCGCTCGCGGTACGTGGTGAGCTACTGGAGCTCCCCAAATACATTGGTTTTAGCTACTTTTCTCCCCTTATTTAAACAACTTTGTCGTCACAGAGAGGCAATGAAACGTTTGTATTATTATAGTATAGAATGTATTTAATAAGCAAACGTTTGTCAGCAGGGTTTTTGGGCTGTATTTCATGTAAAAACGTTTACTGTTAGTTTCCTTGCTCAGCCAGCATTAGCCTTCATTAGCTAACAGAAGCTAGTGGTTAAACAGGCCGAATTAGCTTTGAGCTAACTATCTTTCCCGACCCATGTATTCATTCCATTCTAAACATAACGTTAGTTTACAAAACATGACCCGTCTATATAACGTTGAGGAACAATTTATATAGACGGGTAATGTTTTGAACAACTAACGTTACGTTTTAGAATGGAATGCATCGGCAAAGATCGTTAGCTCAAAGCTATTCCGGCCAGTTTATCAACTTCCTGTCATTTAGAAATATGATTTTATAGTGAAAATCATTACCAAAACGTCCGGAAAAACCTCACGGGAGCATTATAGACTGTCATACAAATGTACAAATGCTATAAGGTGGCAAGAAATGCACTATAAACAATACTTTGGGTCGGGAAAGATAGTTAGCTCAAAGCTAATCCGGAAGGGCAGCTAACAGTAGCTACTGTCTAACTGTGATGCTGCTGGAGCCAGCTACCGTTAGCTGCTGGCTACCTAGCTCCACTTCAACCAGCATCGGGAGCTCCAGCAGCTTGTCGATGTGCTAATAGCCTCAGCAAGCTAACGTTAGCTTGTCGATCTGCTGGAGCCAGCTCACGTTAGGTTGGCTCCAGCAGCTTGTCGATCTGCTGGAGCCAGCTAACGTTAGGTTGCTGAGGCTATTAGCACATCGACAAGCTGCTGGAGCTCCCGATGCTGGTTGAAGTGGAGCTAGGTAGCCAGCAGGCTAAATGCTCCGCGACGCTGAACTGCCTGGGCCGGTCTGTCTGTCGAATGCATCACAGTTAGACAGTAGCTACTGTTAGCTGCCCTTCTGGATTAGCTTTGAGCTAACTATCTTTCCCGACCCAAAGTATTGTTTATAGTGCATTTCTTGCCACCTTATAGCATTTGTACATTTGTATGACAGTCTATAATGCTCCTGTGAGGTTTTTCCGGACGTTTTGGTAATGATTTTCACTATAAAATCATATTTCTAAATGACAGGAAGTTGATAAACTGACCGGAATAGCTTTGAGCTAACGATCTTTGCCGATGCATTCCATTCTAAACGTAACGTTAGTTGTTCAAAACATTACCCGTCTATATAATTTGTTCCTCAACGTTATATAGACAGGTCATGTTTTGTAAACTAACGTTATGTTTAGAATGGAATGAATACATGGGTCGGGAAAGATAGTTAGCTCAAAGCTAATCCGGCCTGTTTAACCACTAGCTTCTGTTAGCTAATGAAGGCTAATGCTGGCTGAGCAAGGAAACTAACAGTAAACGTTTTTACATGAAATACAGCCCAAAAACCCTGCTGACAAACGTTTGCTTATTAAATACATTCTATACTATAATAATACAAACGTTTCATTGCCTCTCTGTGACGACAAAGTTGTTTAAATAAGGGGAGAAAAGTAGCTAAAACCAATGTATTTGGATGGGACAGGTAGTACCATTGGCAACCGGAAGTCAGCCGGAAGTGCCGACTTTCAGGTTGTGCAAGTGGAGAATACAACAACTCCTACCTCACCTCCACTCAACTCAACTCTCTCTGTCCTAGTGTATTTGTAGTGTGTGTGTGTCTGGTGGGCGTGTGCGTGTGGGATGTGGGTGATCTAATGATGCACAGGTGTGTTCTATCAGTACTAATCAGCTGCCTGACTGCTTCTACTCCTCCCGTGGCAGTAGTACCTCCCGTCCTTCACATATCCATGAGACGGGGGGTGATATCTGCCACAATAGGTAAAGAAACGACCCCATGTTTTATAAAAATCTAGCTGTCGAACCCCTTGTTATGACACACCTTATTTTCTATTCCATTACCTATTACCCCTATTATGAACATGCTTGTGTTAACTGTGGTCCAACATCTACCGTCATTTATCTCAACGGAAGAAGTGTAAAGTGTGTTGCATGTGGTGCCCGTCGATTTCCATGACAACTTATTAAGCCCCCGGTTTACACACCACCGGCTGCACCCTACTGTGTGTGTGCCTGGCAAGAGTGACATCTCCCATTGCTCTCGTAATTAGTTGTCTAGCGTTCTGTCATCCTCTCTCTACAGATGGACTAAACAGGCCACTCGTCGCTGCACCGGAATGATTGAGGGAGAAACCTTTTGAAAATATCAGCGGCAGGAGCGACTGGGGGTGGGGGTTTGTTGTTCAGCTCATGCACGCACACGAGCCCGACGGACGCGTAACGCGTTCACTGACGAGTCGAGACGATAAGCTAATTTAAAAAATAATAGGTCATGTCACACGTGGGAAATGGTGGGATTGGGATTCCAAGGAGTCCTGAACACACGGATAACAGGAGGAGATTCTATAGGGAGGTGTAGTGGTTACTTCCTGGTCTATAGGGAGATGTAGTGGTTACTTCCTGGTCTATAGGGAGATGTAGTGGTTACTTCCTGGTCTATAGGGAGGTGTAGTGGTTACTTCCTGGTCTATAGGGAGGTGTAGCGGTTACTTCCTGGTCTATAGGGAGATATAGTGGTTACTTCCTGGTCTATAGGGAGGTGTAGCGGTTACTTCCTGGTCTATAGGGAGGTGTAGTGGTCACTTCCTGGTCTATAGGGAGGTGTAGCGGTTACTTCCTGGTCTATAGGGAGGTGTAGTGGTTACTTCCTGGTCTATAGGGAGGTGTAGTGGTTACTTCCTGGTCTATAGGGAGGTGTGCGTCTATACTTTCCGTAGCCGCATTTCTGGCTAGACGCTCTCTGATTGGCCGACGTCAGTTTCTACACTGGATAGGCTTAGGCACTCTTCGAAGTTGGTTAAGGTTAGAGTTTGTCTTAGAGCGTGACGGCAAGTTCTTTCGACGGTTAAGCTTAGGCACTCTTTCGAAGTTGGTTAAGGTTAGAGTTTGTCTTAGAGCATGGCGATAGAACGCCAGGTATAGTTTGCAGGCTGTTCGACGCGGAAATGGGCAAAGACACAGCTCGTCACGCGATTGGGCAAACATGTCAGTGGCCAATCAGAGAGCGTCAGTCAGTGGCCAATCAGAGAGCGTTTGCCAGAAATGCGGCTACGGAAAGTATAGACGCGGGAGGTGTAGCGGTTACTTCCTGGTCTATAGGGAGATGTAGTGGTTACTTCCTGGTCTATAGGGAGGTGTAGTGGTTACTTCCTGGTCTATAGGGAGGTGTAGTGGTTACTTCCTGGTCTATAGGGAGGTGTAGTGGTTACTTCCTGGTCTATAGGGAGGTGTAGTGGTTACTTCCTGGTCTATAGGGAAGTGTAGTGGTTACGTCATTGCTGTTTCCGGCCGGTCCACCTCGCAAAATTGCAACGTATTTCCCCCATTGCCCATTTATAAATCGTCTCGTTTATAACAAATAAAGCATGACCATTTGCATGGTGTAACCCTTTCTGTGCGTATTCATCCACAATCTATAGCTCAACATGAAAATATTCGCAATTAATCGCAAAGAAAAATCGTCGAATTTTATTTCAACCAAAAATACTTAAACAATAATGTTAGTGATAGAAGGGAACTCGTTTTGTGCAAAAATGGAAAGCTTGCCAATTTCCATGCGGCAGAATTGTTACAATAGCCGATAAGCCATTTTCCCAATGATAAATATTACAACCCTGCAGGATTTCAAGGACTCCTACAGGAAATCCTTAAATTCCTGCAGGACTTTTTTTTTGTAAGGGTTGAAACGGGTATGGAAGCTGAAGCCAGATGATCTGGATCGTCATTAGACCCACACATTGTTTTGTTTACTTGACGGGTCAGCACGTCTCTGAATGGCCCGTGCCGGCAACTGTTGTGAACGATGCTTTTTATTCCACGTCATCAAGAGAACGGCAGAATCCCCCCCCCCCCCCCCACACCCTACCTCCCTCTCTTTTATCCGCAGATCACCTCTATACCAGAGCCTCCGCTCAACCCTATACCATCACCGCCACCCACGGCACTCCTGTTGAGCCCCCGCGCTATTGTGACGCC
>NW_028169674.1:0-17229 GCF_963971535.1 Notolepis coatsorum | reverse complement strand
GTATGATCGTGATAGCGCAGCACTCTCTTGTACACCTCAGAGATGAATAAAGGTCAACTACTCATATAGGGAGGAGAAAAGCTTTCTATCATAGAGAGTATCCCCCTCAGACCCCCCCCCCCCCACCCCTGCCCCAACCTGAAATATATTCCCCATCCTTTTCTCAATCAAACCCGACTTTCAATCAAGCCCCTCGAGGATCAGACTCACAATTCAATTCCACTTCCGTCCATCGCCCCGTCTCGGAACGGTCAAGCTGCCAGGGAATAACGGATGAGATTTACCTGTTTCCCTCCTCCTCCTCAGCATCTAAGAATCTGCCTCATTCACTCCCTTCACTATACGCTAAACGCTTTCCTTCGTCTCGCCACCGTTCTAAAACACTGCAGGTTTTTTTTATAGCGAGAGTGGCTGGCTGCGCGGCTAGATTGATTCCTCAAAACATTTCTAATTCTCCCATGAACACATTACGTTCATTTACAAATGGGATTTAGGCAAAGTTTTGTATTTAGGTTCAAGCGGAGGAGCTAAATCCCTCTCCAGCTCAAAGCTGAGCTCTATTGATCCATCCAGTCGCCCCCTCGGGGAGGCAGAAGCGATCGATAGGCAAACAACATCATTGATCCCGGCCGCTTTGATGTCATGCTTCTCCCAGTCAGAGATCCCCGTCTCTCTCCGATCCTGCTGACACACACACAGTATACACACAGTACACACACACGCGCAACACACACAGTATACACACAGTACACACACACGCGCACACACACACACGGTGCCCCCAGTGCCTTTGTCAGGATAATATGCGTCGTAAAACCAGCCCAAAGAGAGCAGTTTAATCATAGAATATTTGGTTGTGGAATAGGAGTTTACAGTCAAATTTAACGCATAGTTATCTCTCATTACAAGGAGGGAGATGATTGTGTCATTAGTTTAAGCTACCGTACGGTGACTCTGTGTTTCAGAGCCGTGAAGCTCACTGACACTGACACCCGCTGTATGGAAATGTAATGCGATGTACATGCTGTACACTGAATGGGTTTATGGGGAGGGAGGGGGGGGGGGGGGGGGGGGATGATCAGGCTCATTGACAAGGTATGGCATTCTAATATCCCCCAGGCGGTCGCTGCGGTAACGCGGCCCAGAGTTCTCCTCTCGGGAGCATTTCACCGGTGACATCATCATTATTATCACCGCAGTCCAGACAGACAGAGGCGTCCTGCTGATGACTCGGCCACTGTGTTATTATGTGGTCTCTCTCTCTTCTCTCTCCCTCTCTCTCTCTCTCTCTCTCTCTCTCTCTCTCTCTCTCTCTCTCTCTCTTCTCTCTCTCTCTCTCTCTCTCTCTCTCTCTCTCTCTCTCTCTCACTCTATCTCACTCCTCTCTCTATCTCTCGCCTCTCCCTATCTCTCTCTCTCTCTCTCTCCTCTCTCCCTATATCCATATCTGTCTTCTCCTCTCTCTTTCCTCTATCTCTCTTTCTCTCTTTCTCCCTCTATCTCTCCCTCACTCTCTCTATCCTCTCTCTCTCCTTCTATCTCTCCCTCACTCTCTCTATCCCTCTCTATCCCCTCTCTCTCTCTCTCTTTCTCTCTCTCTCTCTCTCTCTCTCTCTCCCCCTCTCCCTCCATTTATAATAGAAACGGATTCTGAATTGAGGGAGGTGTGGCGATCCAACCCAGATATCCTGATTGCGATCGTTTTAGCCCGAGGGGCAGAAGCGTGCAACAAGCTACTACGTGGAGACATTTTCTACAATCCTCTTGTCGTCTATTTTCTTGGGAGCAATCTTCATTCTTCTTCTACTTCTTTCTTCTTTTTTTATTAATAAACGCGAACGTGTCTACCAGGAGAACACAACGACAAGCTCTGGGCGGCCGTGTCAAAGCCATTCACAGTGTGCAACGATAGGCAACGGAAATGTTAATGGAAAAGACTACACTATGTTTTATTTTTTCCCTCCTAATTCCTCTGAGTTACGGTTAGGGTTTGAAAGCTGTTTGAAAGGCAGTTTTAAAACCGACGGTTTGTAAAATAGATGGTTTTTAAGCGGGCCTGCCCCTGCTTGAGGACTTCTGTTCGCCGTTTGATTATAGTCGATGGAGTCCTATTTTAAAACCTGTTTTGTCTGCTCGTCCCGCCAGTCGGGTATATTTATACGAGGCTAAATTAGTTACGAGGCCAACATCGTAAAATATAAATCCGCCGGGAGTCTAGCCATTGGATAAGCCGTGACCCCATTTTCATGGTTGAGCTCTAGAAGCCAGACCCGACCGACGTTTTACAGGACCACCGAAAAACCGACCATAGCTTATAGAATCGACGTAATGAGCAGAAAATATGACAACGTGAAATGAAATCCTTTTATTGAACATAATTCGTTGTTACCCCCTCTCACGCGAAGGCGGTTGTGTTTACGTCAACACTGTGTGCAGTCCTTGCGAGGACGTCTGCTGAGAGACTAATGCTTTTTTCAACAAGTTTCAAAAGTTCTGAACTTTCCCGACCCGCATCCTCCAGGGTTGGTTCTGCCAGTCTGCACAAGCTGCTGACTCTAAACTAAAACCACTCCAGCTCACCTCAAGTTCAGATCCTGCCTACATACAGTATACATTTACTTTAAGAAAATAACTTGTTGTGTGATTGTTGTGTAGTATAGTTACAGTAGTAACAGCAAGTATAGCATAGGGACATAGAGGAAAACTGCACATTGCCTTTAAGCGATTTAGTAACATGTCTATTTACCATGTCTATTCTAGTTATCTTTTTTTATTATTATTACTATTACTATTGTTTTATTGCACAATCGAAGCGGGGCATGACCAACCGCATTTCACTGTATGCCCTGCTGGTATGTGATGAATAAAACTCTTGAATCTTGTAGTCATGTAGCTGACGCTGTTAGCCAAAGCGACTCACAAGTTCTGTAGAACGAGTTAGCAGGAAGTGCTACGGTCTCGAGTGCATAGTAGTGGGTTATTTGGGGTAAAAGCCTTCAGAACCGCCACCGCAGCCATCGATCGTCGTCCAGCGCTGGGCTTAGCGCTGTCAGGCATGCTCCTTCCTATTGTTCCTGCTGACGGAGGGATGCCAGACCTGAGCTGACAGGGAGGGAGGGAGGCCAGACCTGAGCGGAGCTCGTTAGGGCAGCGCTGTGGGCTCCCTCTACCGGGGAGGAAGGGAGAATGGAAACTCAGCAGAGACCTCGCAGAAAAGTTCGATAACTGTATAAGTTGGAGTACCGTGTGTGTGCGTGTGCGTGTGCGTGCGCGTGGTGTGTGTGTTGTGTGTGTGTGTGTGTGTGTGTGTGTGTGTGTGTGTGTGTGTATGTGTGTGTGTGTGTGTGTGTGTGTGTGTGTGTGTGTGTGTGTATGTGTGTGTATATGTGTGTGTGTGTGCAGTCTAGAGAGAAATATATAGTGGAAAAGCAAAACAAATAAAAAAATGTATGTGTGTGTGTGTGTGTGTGTGTGTGTGTGTCTGCACGTGAGTGTGAGAGAGAGAGAGATAATAGAGAGATACAGTATGAGGAGATCAAGAGAAAGAGAGAGATAGAGGAGAGAGATAATAGAGAGAGATAAAGAGAGATAGAGAGAGAGAGAGAGAGAGAGAGAGAGAGAGAGAGAGAGAGAGGAGAGAGAGAGAGAGAGAGAGGGGGGTAGAATAGAGATCTATAGGCAGCAGAAACATACTGCAGCAGTCAGACAGGAGTGCAACGAGAGGAAATAATGAGAGGGAAGGTATCTGTCTGCCTGAAGCGTAACGGTCTCAGGACCAGCGACGCGCTGAGAACTACGAGCCGCGCGGCCCCACATGTGCACCGAAAGTCTTCTGCATTCATACCCACACGTTAGCCCGGAGTGACAGGTCAGGATGGAGCGAGAGCCCGCCCCATTAGCCTCGCGGAGCCGCTTAGCTTCCTGTTAAAGCCCAGTTTCGCTGCAGCGGGCGGGGCGGGCCTCACGGGCATGTAGAGATAGAGAGAGAGAGAGAGAGAGAGAGAGGATAGTACATGTGCGTGGGGGGGGGGGGGGGGTGACTGATAGACAGACAAGAGATTAGAGAGAGAGAGAGAGAGGATAGGGAGAGATAAAAAGAGAGAGAAAGAGAGAGACATAGAGAGACAGACACATAGAGAGAGAGAGAGAGAGAGAGAGAGAGAGAGGGAGGAGAGAGAGAGAGAGAGAGAGAGAGAGAGAGAGAGAGAGAGGGAGAGGAGAGAGAGAGAGAAGATAGAGAGAGAGAGATAGAGAGAGATAGAAAGATAGAGACATATATCATAGTCCAGAGAGGTGAAATACTGTGTCACTGGTGGAACGCTGGTGGAATGCTGAGCGGTTGAAATCCCTGACAGGGGCCTCGTTAGTGATCACTCGGGGGGCCCCATTAGTACTCACTCTGGTGTATTTTATTTTTTTATTCCCACGCCCCGGTTATCGGCGATAACAAAAGAAAGGTTTTTCATCTGTTTTATGTTAGGGTGGGGCACGAGGCCTCCACACTGAGGTTAGGGTTAAGGTAAGGGCTAGGTTTATATAGGTTATATATCAGCGTCGTTGATTGGCCAGATTCACCAAACCACCGTGTGGCGGGGGGGGGGGGGGGGTGGGGGGTGGTGGGGGCAGCATCGCTTTCACACTCAGGGTTGAGAAGGTCACTTTTGAGAAGTAGTGTGTAGATTACTCATTACCTGCTTACAACTGTAATTAATTAGTAATGTAATCAAGAAAATATTATCAAGAGAATTAAACACAGAATCGGATGCCTTTTTTCTTTTTCTTTTTTTTTTGACACACACCATTCTAAGTATGATTATATTTATATATATTTCCAGGGCTCAAAACAGGGGATCCTTATGAGTAGTTTTTTGATGGTGAACATGATGCATATGTAGATATATATATACGTATACATGTATATATAAACACACATGTGTACTATGTGAAAAGAAAAGAAAATAAAGTTTCCTCATAACCACCAGAGTGATCAATCAATCAATCGATCAATTACTCACGGCACGCCCACCCCTAATGTGTACACACCTCCAGTGCACTCTTTGTTTTCCACGTCACTGTGGTGTGAATGTGCGTCCTCGTGTGCGTGCTGGAAGAACACGTGACAGTACACCATTTCCCTTTCCTATGGCGTCAATCACAGCCACTAGTGGTCAAAAACTCCATTGGATACCCGTCGTAACATTATTTCAAGTAGTGCATAATGACGTTTTGTGTCCATAATCTCACCACCAGACTGCCTTTTCCCCCTTTCAAACATGCTTCTGAGTAAATCCAACAAAAAGTTCTCTTTTCAAAAGTATCCGTGATCTGATTAGGTTTAATCTGTCGCTACCCAACCCCGCTCTCTCTCTCTCTCTCTGAAGAGCTGCGGCCGTGCTTTCCCACATGGTAACTCTAGCCCTAATGAGAGAAGGCTTCTGAACATCTGCTCTGTGGACCCCTTGCTCCTCCCCAGCACTCCGGAGTGAGACTGTGAGAACCCAGGGTGGAAGGATCTGTACTGTCCTCAGGGTATCGTGAAAGTGATGGGCTTTTTTCCAGGGCCGGCCCAAGCCTTTATAGGGCCCTAAGAAGAAGTAGAGCCTGACCGATACTGGACTTTTGGGGGCTTTGCCGATACCGGTATTAGGTACAGATACAGCCCTGAAAAATCAAGCCTCTACTGCTCCTCTACCACTACTCCACCACTCTACTCCAAACTGATTTTGTGACTCCTATTGTTCTGGACCGGGCCAGATTTTACACCTCCACTGCCTCCGACAGGCTGGGGAGATTTTCATCTTACATTTTTATTCGTCCCAAATGTTTCAGCCCCATCCGATTTCTTAGCTTTTTTCACTGTTTATTTATCATGCATTGCAACACTAATATATGGGCAGCAGTAGCCCAAGTCAGACTGCCCATATAAAAATGATCTTGGGGGTCTGAGGGCAGTAGCCCCCGACCCCCTCCCTGGAGAAGCACTTAAGTTAAGTACCCTCCCTTTGTTTACGTTTAGACCCAGCCACCAGCCCCCGAAAATGAACACCTGAGTGCTAGTTCTAAAGTGACAGAGGAGTGGCAGAAGCGCAGCAGTAGGGAACTGAATCTGAAGGGCTTCATCTGTAGTCAAATATTCCGATACCGATATGTCTGTGATAGGCCAATATCGATGAATCGGTCGGGCTCTACTAAAGGTCCCCTATCATCTCTGTGGGTGTGTTTTGCTGTGCCGTTTGGCACTTTACCTCTTAATCAGCCTCTCTCTCCCGTACTCTCCTTTGCAACTTTGCATAAATTCACATAAAAAGACTATATCCATAATGAAAATCAATGTACCGCCACCGATGAAAGGAACCTTGGCCAACATGGTAATTTCATAATGTCACATTATAATGTATTTTCATATTTTACATAATGCATAGGAAGCAGCCTCCGCGCACCTACAGCTCCAGAGCTACTGTGTTTTGTATTTTATGTGTGTCTTGTATTGCTTGTATCTTTTTTTTTTATGGGGGGGGGGGTCCCGTGGGGGCTCCATGGTGCATGCCTAAGCAGGCAGCTCTGTTTGCTTACGCCTCGGGACGGCCCTGGTTGTGTCTGTTTGTGTTCTATTTTAGATGACATAGTCATGTGACACGATTGGCACAACCTCACTGGTAGAGGGGTGGGGGGGGGGGGGGTTAACCCTTTCACTGCCACACGACAGCCGGTTAACCCTTTCACTGTGACAATCAATACAGATAAGGTTAGCCCTTTACTATCACACAACCGATGGCGATGCTCCATCATTAGCTAATGGTGCTAATGATGGAGCATCGCCGTCGGTTGCGTGATAGTAAAGGGTTGACCTTCTGTTGTGTGGCAGTGAAAGGGTTAAAGAGCTTTTTCACTCGTAAATGTTAGCGGTTGTATCCTGGCTTTAGCTTTTCTGTTTTGGATATAGAACTGAACGCTGGAACAGAAAACACATGCATCTGCAGAGTGCGGTTGATGAAAAGGATAAATGTTTGAATTATACATGATGAAGCTCCACTGGATACACACGGCATTATAATAAACACGAAGGCGCCCGTGTTTTCCTACATAAACACCTGGAGCCTACACTCTCTTCTTTCATGATAATTAACATGTTAGTTGGCCAGAGGGGGAAATGAACAGTCAGGAGTTCAGCTACGTTGTTTTGGGTCATGAGATGATGATGCAATCAAACAACGTAGTAATGTGCTATTTCTGGCCCCAAGTCAACATACGTTGGAGGAGAAGATTCCCATTACACTTCATCCTGTTTCTCATGTTCACAGATATACTTTAGTAGCATAGAGTAGTTATTCAGTTAGCTCTGCAGGCGTTTGTAACTAGCATCACTGACATATTATTAGTAGCATAGAGTAGTGATTCAGTTAGCTCTGCAGACGTTTGTATGTAGCAGCACTGACATATTAGTAGCATAGAGTAGTGATTCAGTTAGCTCTGCAGACGTTTGTATGTAGCATCACTGACCAACTGTACTTTAATATCAGTCTCATTCCATCGTTATTTCTGGCATGTGAGACGTGTAGAAACAAATGCAATTTCAGATGTATTACAGATTCATTACATGGATCTGTGTTGTATAGTTTACATGAGTGCATTTGCCCTGCCTGTGGCACGCAAGTGTGTGTGTGTGTGCGTGTGTGTGTGTGTGTGTGCGTGTGTGTGTGTGTGTGTGCGTGTGTGTGTGTGTGTGTGTGCACATGCGCGCAAGTTAGCATGCACATGTGAAAGCCTGCTGACGCACCTCTATGTAAACACAGGGAGCCTTTGTCAACTCTAGCCGACAGATCCCAGTCTATAGGCAACTCCACCTACCCAGACAGACCCCAGTCTATAGGCAACTCCACCTATCCAGACAGACCCCAGTCTATAGGCAACTCCACCTATCCAAGCCAGGAGTGAGCTGTTTGCTTGGCAGGAACAGGTCGATGGCTCAGATTGCCCGGCGAGCCGGTAATTACTGTGAAATCTAAAATGGCAGCACTTGAAAATAGTCGAGCGGATCAATAAAGCCGCACATCAAACCATACAGTACATGCAACTCGTCAACTGGTAATTTTACCTCCACGCAATTAATACTTAGGAAGGAGGACAGCAACAATCGACTGTCATGTTGTTAACTGGAATACAGGGAGAGTAATGACACACTGGACCTCGCAGGTCGATACGGGGGTTTGTCTGCTTTGTGGTAATTGCTCATGTTTCCATGGCTTTAGGAAGGGATTGGTGGGTTTAGGTTAACCGTTAATCCTATGTGTGTGTGTGTGTGTGTGTGTGTGTGTGTGTGTGTGTGTGTGTGCGTGTGTGTGTGTGTGTGTGTGAGCGTGCGTGCGTGCGTGCGTGCGTGTGTGTGTGTGGGCGTGCGTGCGTGCGTGTGTGCATTTGTATTTGAGGACTGGCATCAAACACCATGCTGCCTAGCAAGAAAGGGTATTGAGCTGAAGAATCCTCCCTTGGTCTCTCCTGCCAGTTTTATCCCTCCGAGCACACAGACACACACAGACACACACACACACACACACACACACACACACACACACATACACACACACACATACACACTTAGTTGCTCCCTGATTGGCCTCACATGGCTTCTGTGAGCACCAATTACAGTGGCTCTGCATGAGTTCAGTCTGTGTGTGGATGAGTGGAGGCCAGCACAGCCACAGCCCTAACGTCAGCTCCTCTCCTCTCCTCTCCTCCCCTCTCCTCTCCTCTCCTCTCCTCTCCTCTCCTCTCCTCTCCTCTCCTCTCCTCTCCTCTCCTCTCCTCTTCTCATCTCCTCTCCTCTCCTCTCCTCTCCTCTCCGCTCCTCTCCTCTCTTCTCCTCTTCTCATCTCCTCTCTTCTCCTCTCATCTCTTCTCCTCTCCTCTCTTCTCTTCTCCTCTTTTCTCTTCTCCTCTCCTCTCTTCTCCTTTCCTCTCCTCTCCTCTCATCTCCTCTTGCCCTCTCCTCCTCTCATATCTCCTCTTCCCCGTCCTCCTCTTCCTCTCCTCTGTTCCTCTCCCCTTCTGTTCTCCTCACAAACCACTCCTTCTCCCTTGTTTCTCTCCCTCTTTCCCTCCCCCTCTATATCTCTCCCTCTCTCCATCTCCCCCCTCTCTCTCTCCCCCTCTCTCTCCCTCCCTCCCCCCCTCTTTGTATCGCTCCCTCTCTCTCTCCCTCGCTCTCCCTCCATTCCCCCCCTCTCTCGCTCTCTCTCTCTCTTTCTCTCCCCCTCCCTCCCTCCCCCATCTCTCTCGCTCCCTCTCTCTCCCTCTCTATCTCTCTCTCCCTCGCTCTCCCTCCCTCCCCCCTCTCTCTCTTCCTCTCTCTCCCTCACTCTCTCATTCTCAGCAACAGAATCATACTAATTGAAGGTGAAACTCTTTGCAGAAGCACAGCAGGAGTCTGTGGCCTTGTTAGCGAAGGGACCAAAGAAATCCAGGGCCCTCATGTATCAATGCTGCGTACAGTACACACAGATATGTGTGTAAACCGTGCGTACGATAATTTCTAAGCAAAGTGTGGGATTTATCAAAATGAACGTGTGCTTGAGCTCAGACCGTGCGTACGTACATGTCACCAAGCGGTAGAATATGAAGACTGCAGGACGTCGAAAATAAACTTTCATGCATTAGTTTCAACACTAACGTGTTCTGTATGACACGTAATTCATTATAGTTAATTGTAAAATAGCGACATTAGTGAAATTATTGTCAAACCCTATAAATAGCATTTGGAACTGGTCTTTCCGAATGAATGCAGCACGGTTTATCGTTGCATTTGGCTGATAAGTGCATAAATATTGCATGCAAATACTTACAATCGTGCACGAGCGCGGAGCATAGAACAAGTGGTATTTATCAACACGGAGTACTTGCAGGTGTGCGTAGGACCTGTGTACGCACGTTTGATAAACCCCGATTTTGCTGTGCGTAGAGACATTCTAAATTCCGTGCTTAGGAAATAAAATAGAATACTTTTATTACGCATTATTGATGAATGAGGACCCAGGACTGCAAACTAAAGTCTAAATACACTCACCGGAATGAATCGTTTCCTTCAACAGTTTGTTTATGATCCTATAACTCCTCAAACGTTGGAGGTATCATTGTTGCCCTTTTTCGTTTATATTCAGTGTATTCCGTCAGTCATTTAAGCTATTTCCATCGGAGGGATAACAAACTAAACACAACCGTCACCATTATTACCCCTTTAGAACTCCCCGGTTATGATTCAGACTTGTTCACAGAGGTCCCAGGAGAACGTGGATGCTTGCGTTCAGGTTTTAATGAGTTCAGCAGCCATCCGTAGAGGGGGTAGGATCTCTGCGCCTCCCGGTCCCGCTTATTATTCATGAGTTCTCGGTAATAGTGATTACGCTCTGTTTCAGCCGTGCGCCTGATACCGCCGGCTCCTAAATTGCAAGAAAGCAGCCCTATTAATGAATTCCAACCAAGACGTTTTTAAAACGGAAGGGTTTCATCTTTGTTCTCTCGTTCAGATAACAATGGTTTTGCCGTCTGTGTCTGAGATGGCAAGGCGGTCTCGGGCTCTTTGTAGAGCTGGGTGGTATTCAGATATTTACCCTTTCACTGCCACACTAAGGTTAACTGTCTGTAGTGTGGTAGTGAAAGTTAACCTTCTATAGTGTGCTAGTGAAAGCGTTAACCTTCTATAGTGTGGTAGTTAAAGGGTTAACCATCTGTAGTGTGGTAGTGAAGGGTTAACCTTATGTAGTGTGGTAGTGAATGGTTAGCCTTATGTAGTGTGGTAGTGACAGGGTTGACCTTCTATATTGTGGTAGTGAAAGTTAACCTTCTGTAGTGTGGTAGTGGAAGTTAACCTTCTGTAGTGTGGTAGTGGAAGTTAACCTTCTGTAGTGTGGTAGTGAATGGTTAACCTTATTTAGTGTGGTAGTGAAAGTTAACCTTTTGTAGTGTGGTAGTGAAAGAGTTAACCATATGTAGTATGGTAGTGAAAGCGTTAACCTTCTGTAGTGTGGCAGTGAAAGCGTTAACCTTCTGTAGTTTGGTAGTGAAAGGGTTAACCTTCTATATTGTGGTAGTGAAAGTTAACCGGATGTAGTGTGGCAGTGAAAGCGTTAACCTTCTGTAGTTTGGTAGTGAAAGGGTTAACCTTCTATATTGTGGTAGTGGAAGTTAACTGTCTATAGTGTGGTAGTGAAAGTTAACCTTCTGTAGTGTGGCAGTGAAAGTTAACCTTCTGTAGTGTGGCAGTGAATGGTTAACCTTCTGTAGTGTGGTAGTGAAGGGTTAACCTTCTGTAGTGTGGTAGTGAAAGTTAACCTTCTGTAGTGTGGCAGTGAATGGTTAACCTTCTGTAGTGTGGTAGTGAAGGGTTAACCTTCTGTAGTGTGGTAGTGAAAACATTAACTCTTTGTAGTGTGGTAGTGAAAGTGTTAACCTTCTGTAGTGTGGCAGTGAAAGCGTTAACCTTCTGTAGTTTGGTAGTGAAAGCGTTAACCTTCTGTAGTGTGGCAGTGAAAGCGTTAACCTTCTGTAGTGTGGTAGTGAATGTCTTAACCTTCTGTAGTGTGGCAGTGAAAGCGTTAACCTTCTGTAGTGTGGCAGTGAAAGCGTTAACCTTCTGTAGTGTGGCAGTGAAAGCGTTAACCTTCTGTAGTGTGGTAGTGAAAGTCTTAACCTTCTGTAGTGTGGTAGTGAAAGGTTAACCTTCTGTAGTGTGGTAGTGAAAGTCTTAACCTTCTGTAGTGTGGTAGTGAAAGTCTTAACCTTCTGTAGTGTGGTAGTGAAAGTCTTAACCTTCTGTAGTGTGGTAGTGAAAGTCTTAACCTTCTGTAGTGTGGCAGTGAAAGTCTTAACCTTCTGTAGTGTGGTAGTGAAAGTCTTAACCTTCTGTAGTGTATCACACTTCCCATATATACCCTGCAGTCCCGCATGATGCACACATCAGAAGGATTGCTTAACAATATTGCTTCCCTAGTGAGCTTCGGTGCAGAGTCGTTGGCCAAGTTGGCCCGAACAAGAGAAACCCCTCCCGGACATGTTCACACAGCCTCTCTCCTCGCTTTAAGAAATGTTTTCTCTCGTCCTCCATGTTTACACATGGTTGAAGTCACCTCTCATGCACACGGCGTACCAATTTCTCAGTGTGGCTTTAATATGGGATTTTCTACACCTGAGTAGATATCTTGATATCTATCAGAAAAGATATCCCTCTGAATATCATGATTAATTTTTTTTTTCCATAACAGCTTGCCTGAGCTTTTCTGTAATTTATCTTCAGTCAAGCTGTAAAACCCGTTCATCAGTTAACCTCTCTCCAACCATAACAAACAGTCTTTCACCCAGGTCCTCCAGCTTTGACAAACAGTCTTTCACCCAGGTCCTCCAGCCTTAACAAACAGTCTTTCACCCAGGTCCTCCAGCCTTAACAAACAGTCTTTCACCCAGGTCCTCTCGCCTTGACAAACAGTCTTTCACCCAGATCCTCCAGTCTTAACAAACAGTCTTTCACCCAGGTCCTCCAGTCTTAACAAACAGTCTTTCACCCAGGTCCTCTCGCCTTGACAAACAGTCTTTCACCCAGGTCCTCTCGCCTTGACAAACAGTCTTTCACCCAGGTCCTCCAGCCTTAACAAACAGTCTTTCATCCAGGTCCTCCAGTCTTAACAAACAGTCTTTCACCCAGGTCCTCCAGTCTTAACAAACAGTCTTTCACCCAGGTCCTCCAGCCTCACAAACAGTCTTTCACCCAGGTCCTCTCGCCTTGACAAACAGTCTTTCACCCAGGTCCTCTCACCTTGACAAACAGTCTTTCACCCAGGTCCTCTCGCCTTGACAAACAGTCTTTCACCCAGGTCATCTTTACAAACAGTCTTTCACCCAGGTCCTCTCGCCTTGACAAACAGTATTTCACCCAGGTCCTCTCGCCTTGACAAACAGTCTTTCACCCAGGTCCTCTAGTCTTGATAAACAGTCTTTCACCCAGGTCCTCTAGTCTTGACAAACAGTCTTTCACCCAGGTCCTCTCGCCTTGACAAACAGTCTTTCACCCAGGTCCTCTAGTCTTGATAAACAGTCTTTCACCCAGGTCCTCTAGTCTTGATAAACAGTCTTTCACCCAGGTCCTCTCGCCTTGACAAACAGTCTTTCACCCAGGTCCTCTAGTCTTGACAAACAGTCTTTCACCCAGGTCCTCTCGCCTTGACAAACAGTCTTTCACCCAGGTCCTCTCGCCTTGACAAACAGTCTTTCACCCAGGTCCTCTCGCCTTGACAAACAGTCTTTCACCCAGGTCCTCTCGCCTTGACAAACAGTCTTTCACCCAGGTCCTCCAGTCTTGATAGGACAACTTCATCTTTGTACCCCGGCCACATCCCAGCGACAGGCACTTTGTTACGAGCTCACGGATGTCTGCAGGAAGGGAAGTGCCGCAGGGCGAAGCAAAGGATCATCATGAAATGAAAAGAGTTATTTGATTATTCATCTTTTTCCCCCCCTCTGCCACCGCTGCACACCGGCGGAGAGGGACATTACGACGTCCGCCCCCCCTGGGGAGGGGACAGAGATTCATGGCTAAGGACGCTTGAGTGAATTTTTACAGAGCGGAGGTAACCATGTGTATGACCCTGCCGGGGGGGGGGGCGAACAGACGAGGCTTTTAACAATAATATACATCGTTGTTGTGATACACGGAGTATCATACGGCGCAGCGGCGATGATCTGTTTTCTATTTCAACAATTTAATACGTCGACATTTTACAAACAGTTTTAAGTCCCCGGTAATTCCGGACACATCACCCGAGGTCATCATAACCCAATAGAACAATGCTGATTATAAATAGATCCGAGTGTTGAATCTGACATTTTCAGACACTATATACCCCCCCTCCCCCTCACTGATTGCAGCACCTGTTCCTCCTGCATATGTAAGAGCAGCCCTGGGTGACCACCAGGCAGATGGTGCTGTCACCGGGAATACGTGTCCTACTGAAAGATGGCCACCTGTTCTGGGTTAGCAGCATCACAAAGATGTCGCTAAGCGCCACATGGCGCGGTACGCGTCGGATCTGCGACGGAGACCCGGCGACGAGGGCCGCGGCTCCGGGTGTGGTCGGGTTGCTAGGTGAGGGGAAAAGCGAATGTAACGCCCGTACCGAGGAGGATGAGAGTAAGAGCGGGACTTTTGCTTTGAGCCCTTTTAGCCTCAGTGCTGCTGTCACACTGGGGGAGTAGGAACTACATTAGCTTTATTTCATCAGTGCTGTCTATTTTGCTGATACGAATATTCTTAGTTAAAGTCAGATCACTTTAATCACTTCCTTCTGAGCAGCACTGACGCATAAGGAACACACACACACGCTGGGGAAAATGAAAGCATAAGGAATACACACACACACACACACACACACTGGGGGTAACTAAAGCATAAGGAACACACACACACACACACACACACACACACACACTGGGGGAAACTAGGCTCCTCACTTCATTATGAAATTGAATCTAGCCACAGGAACATGATTTAATGCTTCTCTTTTCCATGCTTTGTGGGAACCTCACTCCATTAGACCCAGGCAAGCGCTTTCAGCTCGCAGTCCAAACACGACAGCCTTTACACATGTTTGTGTTACGTAGCTCTCTTTCTTCCAACGTGGCTGCCTGTAACCTTTGGTAACCACTTTCGAGAGAAAAATGCCTGATTTCGGTACAGTGGCACAGAGTAGGTAAGACATTGGAAAAGCATGAAGTTATTTTTTCCACTGTGACTTATTTACAAGATCCAGTGTTAAAGACACCAAATTATCAAAATGCCGTTGACATGTTTCTCAAGACATAGTAGGGCTGACCCCCATTAGTCGAATAGTCGACTAATCGATCGAAAGGAGCCGTAGTCGACTGCAACCTCTTAGTCGAATGCAAGAAGAAGAAAAAAATATTATATATATATATTTCTTTTTATTCTTTCCAAAAGAAAAGAGGCATAGAAGCGTGGCTAACGCTAATGGCATGCATACCTGAGGCTAACTGCCTAAGAAAACAGGCACAGAGGCACTGAAAGAGGATTTCATAAACACACTAGACTAGACAAATATCAAGATGTATCCATCAGTGGACCAATTGCATGCTTTTGCAGAGGACAAGAAGCCTTCCGTCGACTCCTTCAGACATTAAGCACCCCCCACAGCCCAAATGGAATGATTAAAAAAAAAATATATATATATATACTTTTTTTTTCTTTTTTTTTGATAGTCAACTATCGGCTAATTTCTGCGACTACAAGTCGACTATACAAATCCTTAGTCGGGGACAGCCCTTAAGACATAGCAACCGTTGTGTCTTCAACATGGAGGACAAATGGGCGTTCTAAGCATTCCGTGAAAGGGGGAGAAATGACAGTATGGACGGTTTCACCGCTGACGCAATAACTGGGTCCAAACCGTCCCCTAGCAACACGGACCTGGCAAAAAGATGGCCTTCAGCCTGAAACCTTTGCCCAGACACCATTAGTTACACATCACGTTCACTTCTTGTAGGAGCTTGTTTTGAAGGGTTGTATGGAAGGGTGTGTGTGTGTGTGTGTGTGTGTGTGTGCGTGTGTGTAGGGAGACTCAGCAAGTTACAGGGTAAATAGTTCTCTTTCATTAATTTGATACACAAGAGATCTTCTTCCTCTGACACACGTGTACTTGAGTAGCTCTGCTCGGCTCGCCTGCCAGGCGTTTTATAGACCGTTGGCGGGTCGGAGAGGATATTAAAACAAAGTCCCTGCAATTTGCTTCAGATGTTATTTCCCACCGTGGAGCAAAGTACGGGTTATAGGCCGTAGGAATATACGCCGTGGCCTGATTGAAAGTGACGTGTGAGGAGAAACACATCTCTCCTCAGACGAGAGACGGGCTGTTTATGATACGCCGGGCTCTGCTGCGGTGCAGTTCTGTTGTTGTTGGTGCAAATCAATAGTGTGTCGGCACAAGCTGTTGATTAGCACATCTGCGCTTTTGTGCGTTTGTGAGAAGGAGAGAGAGAGAGAGAGAGTGAGAGAGAGAGAGGAGAGAGAGAGAGAGAGAGAGAGAGAGAGAAGGAGAGAGAGATAGGGGGGAGAGGGAGAGAGAGAGAGAGATAGAGGGGAGAGAGAGAGAGAGAGAGAGAGGAGAGAGAGAGAGAGAGAGAGAGAGAGAGAGGGAGAGAGAGAGAGGGAGAGAGAGAGAGATAGAGAGAGACAGAGGAGAGAGAGAGAGAGAGGAGAGAGGAGAAGAGAGAGAGAGAGAGAGAGAGAGAGAGAGGGGGGGAGTGAGGGAGGGATGGATCGAGAGATATAGATAGAGAGAAAGAGAGAGATAGAGAGGTAGAGAGAGAGAGGGAGGGAGGGAGAGATAGCGTGTGAGAGAGAGGTAGAGAGATATAGATAAAGAGAGAGAGAGAGATAGAGAGAGTGAGAGAGAGAGAGAGAGAGAGAGAGAGATAATAGAGAGATAGAGAGAGAGAGAGAGAGAGAGAGGAGAGAGAGAGAGAGAGAGAGAGAGAGAGAGAGAGAGAGAGAGAGAGAGAGAGAGAGAGAGAGAGGGAGGGAGGGAGAGAGAGAGAGAGAGAGAGAGAGAGAGAGAGAGAGAGAGAGGAGAGAGAGAGAGAGAGAGAGAGAGAGAGAGGAGAGAGGAGAGAGAGAGAGGAGAGAGAGAGGGGGGGGGGAGGGAGGGAGAGAGAGAGAGAGAGAGATAGACTGTCAGAAAGAAAGGTCACACCTGTGCATTAGTGGTGGTGGTGGGGGGGTCAATACAGCATTATATTGTGACATGTTGTGACATTTTGTCATATTATACCAATACACTGATGGCAAGTATTGATATTTAACAGACTGAAAACGTTCTCTTATTAGATAAAAACAGATCATATCTATTTTTTCATTGCTGACGCCGGCACCTTTTTTTTCTGTTGGGAACATAATTTACAGTTGAAAGGTGGTAATAATAAATTGCAATGTATTGCAATATATCACAATATTACAATAATGCTGACTCTAGTTCAGTGATAATATTGTAGGGCCTCAGGTGATTCCCCGGGCGTTTGATTGTCATGACGTTTGTTTTGAACTACATCACCCAGCAGCCCTCGTCTCCACTGTGGATGACATCACCTCTGTTTCTGTACACAGCACTACAGCCCCCCCCCCCCCCCTCCCTAAAGACCCCCCACAGAGAGCTGTGCTTTGTCGTCCATTATCTC